>NC_090382.1:67032705-67036641 GCF_036365525.1 Heterodontus francisci
TGAGAGAGAGAGAGGGTGGGACAGTGAGAGAGAGAGAGGGTGGGACAGTGAGAGAGAGAGAGGGGGGGACAGTGAGGAGGGGGACAGCTAGAGAGAGAGAGAGAAAGGAGGACAGCTAGAGAGATAGAAAGGAGGACAGCGAGAGAGAGTAAGGAGGACAGCAAGAGAGAGAGAGGAGGACAGCGAGCGAGAGAGAGAGAGGACAGCAAGAGAGAGAGAGGAGGACAGCGAGAGAGAGAGAGGAGGACAGCGAGAGAGAGAGAAGAGGACAGCGAGAGAGAGAGAAAGGAGGACAGCGAGAGAGAGAGAAAGGAGGACAGCGAGAGAGAGAGAAAGGAGGACAGCGAGAAAGAGAGAAAGGAGGACAGCGAGAGAGGGAGAAAGGAGGACAGCGAGAGAGAGAGAAAGGAGGACAGCGAGAGAGAGAGAGGAGGGACAGCGAGAGAGAGAGAGAGGAAGACAGAGAGAGAGAGAAAAAGGAGGACAGCGAGAGAGAGGGAAAGGAGGACAGAGGGAGAGAGAGAAAGGAGGACAGCGAGAGAGAACGGAGGACAGAGAGAGAGAGAGAGAGAGAGAGGAGGACAGTGAGAGAGAGAGAGAGGAGGACAGTGAGAGAGAGAGAAAGGAGGACAGAGAGAGAGAGAGAGAGAGGAGGACAGAGAGAGAGAGAGAGAGAGGGGAGGACAGAGAGAGAGAGAGAGAGAGGGGAGGACAGAGAGAGAGAGAGAGAGAGAGAGAGAGGAGGACAGAGAGAGAGAGAGAGAGAGAGAGAGAGAGGAGGACAGTGAGAGAGAGAGAAAGGAGGACAGAGAGAGAGAGAGAGGAGGACAGGGAGAGAGAGGGAGAAAGGAGGACAGCGAGAGAGAGAGAAAGGAGGACAGCGAGAGAGAGAGAGGAGGACAGCGAGAGAGAGAGAGAGGAAGGACAGAGAGAGAGAGAAAAAGGAGGACAGCGAGAGAGAGGGAAAGGAGGACAGAGGGAGAGAGAGAAAGGAGGACAGCGAGAGAGAAAGGAGGACAGAGAGAGAGAGAGAGAGAGGAGGACAGTGAGAGAAAGAGAGAGGAGGACAGTGAGAGAAAGAGAGAGGAGGACAGTGAGAGAGAGAGAAAGGAGGACAGAGAGAGAGAGAGAGAGAGGGGAGGACAGAGAGAGAGAGAGAGAGAGAGAGAGAGAGGAGGACAGAGAGAGAGAGAGAGAGAGAGAGAGAGGAGGACAGTGAGAGAGAGAGAAAGGAGGACAGAGAGAGAGAGAGAGGAGGACAGGGAGAGAGAGAGAGAGGGGAGGACAGAGAGAGAGAGAGAGAGAGAGAGGAGGACAGTGAGAGAGAGAGAGGAGGACAGAGAGAGCGAGACAGAAGGACAGAGACAGTGAGAGAGGAGGACAGAGGGAGCGAGAGAGGAGGACAGAGAGAGAGAGTGAGAGAGGAGGACAGAGAGAGAGAGAGGACATTGAGAGAGAGAGAAAGGAGGACAGAGAGAGAGAGGGAGAGGAGGACAGAGAGAGAGAGAGAGAGGAGGACAGTGAGAGAGAGAGAGGAGGAGGAGAGAGAGAGAGAGAGGACAGAGAGAGAGAGAGAGGAGGAGAGTGAGAGAGAGAGAAAGGAGGAGAGTGAGAGAGAGAGAGGAGGACAGTGAGAGAGAGAGAAAGGAGGACAGTGAGAGAGAGAGGAGGACAGAGAGAGAGAGAGAGAGAGGAGAGGGACAGAGAGAGAGAGAGAGAGGAGGACAGAGAGAGAGAGAGAGAGAGAGAGAGAGAGAGGAGGACAGAGAGAGAGAGAGAGGAGGACAGAGAGAGAGAGAGGAGGACAGAGAGAGAGAGAGAGAAAGGAGGACAGAGAGAGAGAGGAGGACGGAGAGAGAGAGAGAAAGGAGGACAGTGAGAGAGAGAAAGCAGGACAGAGAGAGAGAGAAAGCAGGACAGAGAGAGAGAGAAAGCAGGACAGAGAGAGAGAGAGAGAGAGAGGAGGACAGTGAGAGAGAGAGAAAGGAGGACAGTGAGAGAGAGAGGAGGACAGAGAGAGAGAGGAGGACAGGAGAGAGAGAGATAGGAGGACAGTGAGAGAGAGAGAAAGGAGGACAGTGAGAGAGAGAGAGAGGAGGACAGCGAGAGAGAGATGAGGACAGCGAGAGAGAGAGGAGGATGACAGAGAGAGAGGAGGACAGAGAGAGAGAGAAAGGAGGACAGTGAGAGAGAGAAAGGAGGACAGTGAGAGAGAGAAAGGAGGACAGTGAGAGAGAGAGAAAGGAGGACAGTGAGAGAGAGAGAAAGGAGGACAGTGAGAGAGAGAGAAAGGAGGACAGTGAGAGAGAGAGAAAGGAGGACAGTGAGAGAGAGAGAAAGGAGGACAGTGAGAGAGAGAGGAGGACAGTGAGAGAGAGAGAGAGAGGAGAGAGAGGAGGACAGCGAGAGAGAGAGAGAGAGAGGTGGACAGCGAGAGAGAGAGAGGAGGACAGTGTGAGAGAGAGGAGGACAGAGAGAGAGAGAGAGAGAGCGGGGAGGGCAGAGAGAGAGAGAGAGGAGGACAGCGAGAGAGAGAGAGGAGTACTGTGAGAGTGAGAGCTAGACAGAGTGAGAGAGAGAAAGGAGGACAGCGACAGCGAGAGAGGAGGACAGAGAGAGAGAGAGAAAAAGGAGCACAGCGAGAGAGAGGGAAAGGAGGACAGAGAGAGAGAGAAAGGAGGACAGCAAAGAGAGAAAGGAGGACAGCGAGAGAGAGATAGAGAGGAGGACAGAGAGAGAGAGAGAGGAGGACAGTGAGAGAGAGAGAGGATGACAGAGAGAGAGAGAGAGGACAGTGAGAGAGAGAGAAAAGGAGGACAGAGAGAGAGAGGGAGAGGAGGACAGAGAGAGAGAGAGAGAGAGAGGAGGACAGTGAGAGAGAGAGGAGGACAGAGAGAGAGAGAGAGAGGAGGACAGAGAGAGAGAGAGGAGGACATAGAGAGAGAGAGAGGACAGAGAGAGAGAGAGAAGAGGACAGAGAGAGGTAGAGGAGGACAGAGAGAGAGAGAGAAAGGAGGGACAGTGAGAGAGAGAGAAAGGAGGACAGTGAGAGAGAGAGAAAGGAGGACAGTGAGAGAGAGAGGAGGACAGAGAGGGAGAGGAGGACAGCGAGAGAGAGAGATAGGAGAACAGCGAGAGAGGGAAAAAGGAGGACAGCGAGAGAGAGAGAAAGGAGGACAGCGAGAGAGAGAGAGGAGGACAGCGAGAGAGAGAGGAAGACAGAGAGAGAGAGAAAAAGGAGGACAGCGAGAGAGAGGGAAAGGAGGACAGAGGGAGAGAGAGAAAGGAGGACAGCGAGAGAGAAAGGAGGACAGAGAGGAGAGAGAGAGAGAGAGAGAGGAGGACAGTGAGAGAGAGAGAAAGGAGGACAGAGAGAGAGAGAGAGGGGAGGACAGAGAGAGAGAGAGAGAGAGGGGAGGACAGAGAGAGAGAGAGAGAGAGAGAGGAGGACAAAGAGAGAGAGAGAGAGAGGAGGACAGTGAGAGAGAGAGAAAGGAGGACAGAGAGAGAGAGAGAGGAGGACAGGGAGAGAGAGAGAGAGAGGAGGACAGTGAGAGAGAGAGAGGAGGACAGAGAGAGAGAGAGAGGAGGACAGAGACAGCGAGAGAGGAGGACAGAGGGAGCGAGAGAGGAGGACAGAGGGAGCGAGAGAGGAGGACAGAGAGAGAGAGTGAGAGAGGAGGACAGAGAGAGAGAGAGGACAGTGAGAGAGAGAGAAAGGAGGACAGAGAGAGAGAGGGAGAGGAGGACAGAGAGAGAGAGGAGAGGAGGACAGAGAGAGAGAGAGAGAGGAGGACAGTGAGAGAGAGAGGAGGACAGAGAGAGAGAGAGAGGAGGACAGAGAGAGAGAGAGAGGGAGGACAGTGAGAGAGAGAGAAAGGAGGAGAGTGAGAGAGAGAGAGGAGGACAGTGAGAGAGAGAGAAAGGAGGACAGTA
>NC_090382.1:68106598-68186110 GCF_036365525.1 Heterodontus francisci
GGGCAGAGTCAGCAGGGTTTTGTGAAAGGGAAATCATGTTTAATGAATTTATTGGAATTCTTTGAAGAAGTAACATGTACTATGGATAAAGGGGAACCGGTGGATGTACTGTGCTTAGATTTCCAGAAGGCTTTGTTAAGGTGCCACATCAAAGGTTATTGCGGAAACTTAAAGCTCATGGTGTAGGGGGTAACATATTGTCATGGACAGAATATTGGCTAGCTAACAAGAAACAGCAGGCATAAATGGATCATTTTCTGGTTGGCAAGATGTAGCGAGTGGTGTGCTGCAAGGATCAGTGCTGGGGTCGCAATCTTTTCCAATTTATATAAATGACTTGGATGAAGGGATGGAAGGTATGGTTGCTAAATTTGCTGATGACACAAAGATAGGTAGGAAAGTAGGTTGTGAAGAGGACATGAGGCGACAAATGGATATAGATAGGTTAAGTGGGTGGGCAAAGATCTAGCAAATGGAGTATAATGTGGGAAAATGTGAAATTTGTCTATTTTGGCATAAAGAATAAAAAAGAAGCATATTATTAAAATGGTGAGAGATTGCAGAGCTGAGATGCAGAGGGATCTGGGTGTCCTAGTGCATGAATCTCAAACGGTTAGTATGCAGGTTCAGCAAGTTATTAGGAAAGATAATGGAATGTTATAGTTTATTGCGAGGAGATTCGAATACAAAAGTAGGGAGGTCATGCTTCAGTTATACAGGGCATTGGTGAGAGCACATCTGAAGTACTGTGTACAGTATTGGTCTCCTTATTTAAGGAAGGATGTAAATGCGTTGGAAGTAGTTCAGAGGTTTACTAGACTAATAGCTGGAATGGACGGATTGTCTTATGAGGAAAGGTTGGACAGGCTAGGCTTGTATCCTTGGAATTTTGAAGAGTAAGAGGTGACTTGATTGAAATGTAGAAGGTCTTGACGGGGTCAATGTGGAAAGGATGTTCCCCCTTGCAGGAGAATCTAGATCTAGGAGTCACTGTTTAAAAATAAGGGGTTACCTATTTAAGACAGATGTGGAGAAACATTTTCTTTCGGAAGGTCGTGAGTCTTTGGAACTCTCTTCCTAAAAAGGCAGTGGAAGCATAGTCTTTAAATATTTTTAAGGCAGAGATAGATAGATTATTGATGAGCAAGGAGGTGAAAGGTTATTGGGGGTAGGTGGGAATGTGGAGTTGAGGTTACAATCAGATCAGCCATGATCTTGAGTGGGGGCGCAGGTTCGAGGAGCTGAATGGCCTACTCCTGCCCCTAGTTCGTATGTATGCTCATATGTATTTTGTTGCAATTTAATTACAAGTACTTGGGGACAAGTTCAGCTAGCTTGAAAGCTGAACTTGAAATTGTCAACTGTGGTTTTTAAGGGGAAAAGACCATGCTACAAGCCAGGAATACAGATTTCCTAGCCTTTATTCCAAGCTCATTAAGCTCTGATTCTCCTTTTTTTTTTGTAAATTTACAATCCAAGGGTCCAATTCTGCATCTAGAGAGCTTTGGAAAATTATAACAAGCATCTGCAATTTTGCTATCTACATTTTTTTAATACACTGGGGTGGAAGGCATCAGGTCCTGGTGATTTGGCTGACCTCGAGTCCCATCATTGACTCCATTATGTTTTATTAAAAAAAATTGGGCCAGACCATGCTAACAAAATAGTGGTGTGCAAACAGCACGTGCCATTATAAATCTACATATCGGCGAGCAATGTTGGGCGTGGAAGCGATGCCCTGTGAATTACAAATTGCCATGGGTTGCTGGATGATTTTTGCTGTTCCACTGTGAGCTTGGCAAAATGGTATCTTGCCCTTAACCTCCCATGAATTTCATGAAATTGGTGCTTTTGCACATTAATTGGCCATTAAACTAGCCACAGAAAGTTGTCGAGTTAACAGTATAAGTACCCTTTAACAGTGTGGTAATTGTTAATAACTGAATTGTTTTTTGCTCAAAAAGTGAAAAATTAAAAGTTTAAAGTCTCATTCCTGCGTAGTGTTGGGGATTTTTAAAAGGTCAATTTTTTTCTTTTTTCTCCTTTCTGTATTTTTCTTCCTTAATCCAATCTCTTCTCACTTCATTTCTCTTCATGTAACTGATTTGACTTTGAATTCATTTTCTGCAGTTCTTCCACTGTTTATTTCTCAATCCCTACATCTCTGGTTAAGGAGATATACAATTGGTCCAAGATGCCCTGTTGCCCTCACCATGTCCATTATCAGCTTGCAGTTGGCAGGGTAAAAAAGTTTTGAGCTGAATAGTGCTGGAACAACTGGTCATGTCATTAGCTGCCCTGCTGCAACAAATTCTGAGCCATTAAATCCATGAGATCCTCCTTGACATTTTTAGATTTCTTCGTATTTTGTTGTCTTTCTCTGCATTGAAAACGTGCAAAGTATTCATTTATATTCGTTATGGTCTCATCTGCACTTGTCTTTAAAGGGCCCAAGGACTTGGTGGATGATGAGCCGAGGGAAGGGAGTGTAGATAGTCTCAGTCATCTCATTATCAAAAAGGAGGAGGTGTTGGGTGTCTTGCAAAGCATTAAGGTAGATAAGTCCCCAGGGCCTGATGGGATCTACCCCAGAATACTAAGGGAGGCAAGGGAAGAAATTGCTGGGGCCTTGACAGAAATCTTTGCATCCTCATTGCTACAGGTGAGGTCCCAGAGGACTGGAGAATAGCCAGTGTTGTTCCTTTGTTTAAGAAGGGTAGCAAGGATAATCCAGGAAATTATAGGCCGGTGAGCCTTACGTCAGTGGTAGGGAAATTATTAGAGAGGATTCTTCGGGACAGGATTTACTCCCATTTGGAAACAAACAAACTTATTAGCGAGAGGCAGCATGGTTTTTTGAAGGGGAGGTCGTGTCTCACTAACTTGATCGAGTTTTTTGAGGAAGTGACGAAGATGATTGATGAAGGAAGGGCAGTGGATGTTATCTATATCGACTTCAGAAAAGCCTTTGACAAGGTCCCTCATGGCAGACTGGTACAAAAGGTGAAGTCACACGGGATCAGAGGTGAGCTGGCAAGATGGATACAGAACTGGCTCGGTCATAGAAGACAGAGGGTAGCAGTGGAAGGGTGCTTTTCTGAATGGAGGGACGTGACTAGTGGTGTTCCGCAGGGATCAGTGCTGGGACCTTTGCTCTTTGTAGTATATATAAATAATTTGGAGGAAAATGTAGCTGGTCTGATTGGTAAGTTTGCGGACAGTGATGAGGATTGTCAGAGGATACAGCAGGATATAAATCGGTTGGAGACTTGGGCGGAGAAATGGCAGATGGAGTTTAATCCGGACAAATGTGAGGTAATGCATTTTGGAAGATCTAATGCAGGTGGGAAGTGTACAGTAAATGGCAGAACCCTTAGGAGTATTGACAAGCAGAGAGATCTGGGCGTACAGGTCCACAGGTCACTGAAAGTGGCAACGCAGGTGGATAAGGTAGTCAAGAAGGCATACGGCATGCTTGCCTTCATCGGTCGGGGCATAGAGTATAAAAATTGGCAAGTCATGTTGCAGCTGTACAGAACCTTAGTGAGGCCACACTTAGAATATTGCGTGCAATTCTGGTCGCCACACTACCAGAAGGACATGGCGGCTTTGGAGAGGGTACAGAAGAGGTTTACCAGGATGTTGCCTGGTCTGGAGGGCATTAGCTATGAGGAGAGGTTGGATAAACTCGGATTGTTTTCACTGGAACGACGGAGGTGGAGGAGTGACATGATAGAGGTTTACAAAGTTGTGAGCGGCATGGACAGTGGATTGTCAGAAGCTTTTTCCCAGGGTGGAAGAGTCAGTTACTAGGGGACATAGGTTTAAAGTGAGAGGGACAAAGTTTAGAGTGGATGTGCGAGGCAAGTTCTTTACACAGAGTGCATGGAATTTGCTGCCGGGGGAGATGGTGGAAGCAGGTACGATAATGACGTTTATGAGGCATCTTGACAAATACATGAATAGGATGGGAATAGAGGGGTATGGTCCTCTGAAGTGCAGAAGGTTTTAGTTTAGGCAGGCATCATGATCGGCGCAGGCTTGGAGGGCTGAATGGCCTGTTCCTGTGCTGTATTGTTCTTTGTTCTTTATTCACAGTTCCCACTTTCTCAATACATCCATAAAAAAACTGAAAGCTTTACAAGTTTTTATTCACAGCCTTTTTTTTCTCCATCATTACTTTGTTTGCATCACATTTTGTTGATAGCTATCAAACACCATTTGATTTCCATTTCTTGCAATTATGTTGCATTTTAGTTAAATACTGTCTTTAACATATTTGCTTGCAGGTATACGCTTAAAGTTCTGGTTGCAAATGAGTTAATTATCTCCCCCTGCCCACCCCACCCTGGTTCACACTATTTCTCTCCACTCCTCCCCCCCCCCCCCCCCCCGGAGCAACATCCAAAGCTGCAGTGGCACTGATTTATTCCCCCTTCCCCCAGCACGCTCTTTATTTTTTTGCTCCCCCCCCCCCCGTGACTCTCAATGAAGATTCTGGTGAGAGAGTTGAGGTCAAGGACAGTTACAAGTAAACACCTTGTAGATAGCCTATTAGCTGGGTAAACTCTGCTTAATGCTTACCATAATTCCAGAGTGTCTCAGGCTTAAGATCTTCAGTGCACTGATTTTTGTTTCTGTTGTACATGACTTCCCTTGAGTTGTAATGGATCACAGCCCATCATTTATCATCTGGAATACAAATGTTTTTCTTCTCCAAAGTTCCACTACCATTGTCTCATAATGGAGTTCATATAAATTTTAGTCATAAATTTTCTTAATTGCCTGTGCTACAATAATAACTGGCATAGTAAAATGTTTGCCAAAGTAAAGAACAATTTGTACATAAACTTAAGACCCAGGATTGGTTCACAATACTATTCTGTAGTTTTGGTTTCAATGGGATTTGGCTGATGTAAAGAACTTAAAAAAGAACTGTGTACATCATTTTATATTGTTACTTTAAAATATGACCAAGTCTTGACTGCTGGAAAGGCAGTCAGAATGGGATTGACAAGGCTGTTAAATTTCCGTTTTTAAAAAAGTTGGAAACTGAATCCAAAGTTATTTAACAGAAAAGCAGTGGTAATTCTTGAGCTTGTACAAGACCTGAGGCAACAATTCAGAGTCTTATGTACAGGTTTGGGCATCCCATTAAAGGGCAGTAATAGGGGATTTTAATTACCCCAATATTAACTGGGATAGTTTTAGTGTGAAAGGAATTGAGGGAGCAGAATTCTTGAGGTGCATTCAGGAGATCTTTTTTGCCCAGTATGTAGCAAGTGCGACAAGAGAGGACACAGTTTTAGACTTAGTTTTAGGAAATGAAGATGGGCAGGTGGAAGGAGTGGCAGCGGCAGAACATTTTGGTGGTGGTGCTTCAGTCAGTTGTAACATAATTATGGAAAAAGACAGAGATAGAACAGGAGTTAGAGTTCTCAAGTGGGGCAAGGCCAATTTTACTAAACTGAGGAGTGATCGAGCGAAAGTGGACCGGAAACAGCTACTTGAAGGTAAATCAGTGTCAGAACAGTGGGAGGCATTCAAAGAGGAGGTTCAGGGTAAACAGAGCTTGCTACTACAGAAAGCCGGGAGGAGTGGAGGGGTGAAATCAAAAAGGAAATTAGGAAAGTAAAGAGAGGCCATGAAAGAATATTGGCAAGCAAAATCAAGGTGAACACAAAGATGTTTTATCAATACATTAAGAGTAAGAGAATAACTAAGGAGAGAGCAGGACTCGTAAAAGACCGAAAAGATAACCTCTGTGTAGGAGCCCAAGATATTTGTATGGTTCTTGATGAATACTTTGCGGGTGTCTTCACAAAAGTGGGGGGTGATGCAGATATTGTAGTTAAGGCGGAAGTATTGATGTGATCAACATGGGGAGAGAGGAAGTATTAATGGGATTAGCATCCTTGAAAGTTAATAAATCACCAGGGCCATATGAAATGTACCCATGGCAATTAAACGAAGCAAGCGAGGACATAGCAGAGGGGTCTGACCATCATTTTCCAGTCCTCACTGGATACAGGTGTGGTGCCGGAGGATTGGAGAATTGCTAACGACGTACCTCTGTTTAAAAAGGGAGCAAGGATAGAGTGAATAATTACAGGCCAATTAGTCTGTCAGCAGTGGACAAATTATTGAAATCTGTTCTGAGATACAGGATAAACTGTTACTTAGAAAGGCACAGGTTAATCAAGGGTAGTCAGCATGGATTTCTGGGAAGATCTTGTTTGACCAACTTGATCGAATTTTTTGAAGAAGTAACAAGGAAGATAGATGAGGGTAGTGCAATTGATGTGGTCGACACGGTTTTTAGCAAGGCGTTTGACAAGGTCCCAGATGGCAGACTGGTTATTTAAAAAAAAATAGAATCCCTTGGGATCCAGGAAAATGCAGCAAGATGGATACAAAATTGGCTCAGTGGCAGGAAACAAAGGGTAATTGTTGACCACCGTTTTAGCGACTCGCAGCTGTTTCCATTGAGGTTCCGCAGGGCTCAGTACTGGGTCCCTTGATTTTTGTGGTGTATATTAACGATTTGGATGTAAATGTTGGGACATGATCAAGAAGTTTGCGGATGACACAGATTGGCCGTGTGGTAGATAGCGAGGAGGATAGCTGTGGGCTGTAGGAACATATTGATGGTCTGGTCAGATGGGCAGAAAAGTGGCAAATGGAATTCAGCTTGGAGCGGATGCATTTGGGGAGGTCAAACAAGGCAAAGGAATACACGATTAATGGGAAAATACTAAGAAGTGTAGAGGAAGTAAGGGACCTTGGAGTGAATGTCCACAGATTCCTGAAGGTAGCGGGAAAGGTCGATGAGGTGGTTAGAAAGGCATATGGAATCCTTTCCTTTATTAGCTGAGGTATAGAATACAAGTGCAGGGAGGTTATGCCAGAACTGTATAACTCATTGGTTAGGCCGCAACTTGAGTACTGTGTGCAGTTGTGGTCACCTCATTACAGAAAGGATGTAATTGCACTAGAAAAAGTACAGAGGAGATTTACGAGGATGTTGCCGGGACTGGAAAAATGCAGCTATGAGGCAAGATTGGATAGGCTGGGGTGGTTGTTCTTGGAACAGAGAAGGCTGAGGAGAGATCTGATTGAAATGTACAAAATTTTGAGGGGCCTGGATAGAGTGGAGGTGAAGGATTTATTCACCATAGCAGAGAGGTCATTGATTAGGGGGCATAGATTTAAAGTGATTGGTAGAAAAATTAGAAGGGAGATGAGGAAAAACTTCTTCACCCAGAGGGTGGTGATGGTCTGGAACTCACTGTCTGAAAGGATAGTTGAGGCAGAGACCCTCAGCTCATTCAAAAGGAGTCTGGATAGGCACCTCAAGTGCCATAAGCTGCAGGGCAATGGACCAGATGCTGGAAAGTGGGATTAGAATAGGTGGATCTTTTTCGGCCGGCACAGACACGATGGGCTAAGTGGCCTCTTTCTGTGCCTTAAACTTTCTATGATTCTAAAGGAAGATGATGGTGAAAAATGTGCAGTGAAGATATACTAGGATATTAAAAGGAATGAGACATTTGTAGTTATGCAAAACAATGAGAAGTTTGGGCTTTATATTTTTATTTAGAGAAAGTTGAGGGGGCGACCTGATGGAGGTCGAGAATTTGAACAATTATGGTAAGGTAATGGTGATTTTGTTTCACTTGCGGAGCTGGTGACAAAGGCATCAATTTAAGTTCACAAAGAATGAAAGGTCAGATTAGAAAAAAAATCTTTACATGGAGGGTTGGTTGAATTTTCTGTCGCAAACCTTGTTGACGCAGAATCTATAAATTCTTTTGGAGCAGAATTAGAGTTTGTTTGGAAAAGAAATATTGAAGATCAGGGCAGCCTGCAGGGAAGTGGTATTAGACTGGCTCATGGAGAAATACACTAGCGCTGACCTTCTGCCCAAAAGGCCTGTTTTTAAGCTGTGATATTCGATGATTTATTGTTGGGCACAATGCATTTCAACTGCAGTATGAACGCTAGAGGGCTTCATGCACAGGTGCTGGCGCCTCTAATTAGTGAAAGTCCTGCTCGAACATGCTGCATACCAAACTATTAATTGCTATGGTCAGTTTTACAGTTGTATTGGTGGAAGCTGCAGAACAAATAGTTTGTTGGACACTTGTGTGCAAGGTATCGTAAAACAATGGAAAAAAATAATTTGGTGAGAGTTACTTATTTAGTAATTGACAGATGCAATAGTTTTAATAACTCTTACTTTTTGCTCTTGTGAATCTTTAACAGTTCCTGAACTTTATGCTGCAGTGCCACATCATTTAGGACATTTACTCACTAAATCATCTGAGGAGCTGGACTTTGTGGGAGCAACAAGTATAATTCTTTTACCACTGATGTGGAGAGCTCCAGTGTTGAGTGATTTCCATACAGTTAAATTTGTCTTTTTTTCCTCCTTTATCTTCTGATAAAGAATATTTTGCTGTAATTCGTGGTAGTACAATGTCTCCCCTTTCGACAAAAGTGTCCCCACAGCCTGTATGGCTTCACTTCCCTATTGAAATGTAATTTGCAAAGATTATAAGATGCTCTTAACTTTAGTGATTCTATAGTTCAGATTACAGAAGAGTAACGACCGTGAGCTGACTCCCTTATCCTGTGTGGGGCATGTGTGCTTCAGAACATTGTTGATTTAGTCTCTTTATTCTAAGAACAAATGATGCAAAACTGTGTTTTGTCTGCCCAGGAAAAGCAGATGATGATCAGAATCTTGTCTAAAACAATTAGCTTGGGCTTTTGGATATGCCATCTATGATGTATTAAATTTAGAGTTGCACCTAAAACTCTCTTGTATGAATGTGCTGTTCCAGAAAATTTCTATAATTATCCACAGTGCCCTGCAAATACCTGTTATGCATGTAGCTGGCACTGTGATAGGATTTCCAATGCTAATGGTGTATTACATTGCTGAGCAATATGTCCCGCTTCCTTTTTCACAAAACATGGTCTGTGTTTGTAAATGTCCTGTAAGGTACTCGTGTCTCTTTCTTAGTGGTGAAAAGATGGTTAAGGAGTTAGGTCTAGAGGGATGGGGAAGGAGTATGTGGGTGATGGGAACTGGAAAGGCACATTTGTAAGTTGAAAGAGTAAGAGATGCAATCGAAGTGAGAGAGTGGGGTGAATGACGAGTGGTTGGGGAAAAAGGAACGGGAAAGGAGCGACAACCCCTACTCTTAAGACAGTATGTAGCTGTTGTAGCATGGAAAGGAAAGGAGGCACCAACAGCTGCCATCTGTCCTCAAAAGGAAAGAGACAGAATTAAGAGTTAGAAAGAAGCAGATAATGAGACAGACAGAATCAGAAGCGGAAGAACCCCCAAGAGAACAACAACAACACAAAGACAGCAGAGACAGGTAAGCGAGAAAACATATTCTTAGACTTAACATCGGCAACGCCATGGGAGATCCGCTAATATCAATTTTCCTTTCCCCTCCACCCTCTTTCCCCCCCCCCCCCCCACCCCAACCCCCCCCCCCTTTCTAAAGGCACCGACTTTTGCTATGGTAAAGTTCCACAAGCACCAGCAGCCTTTTGGTACCTCAGCAATATGTGAGCCTAAAAAGTGTCAGCAAGCTTTTTGATTATAGATGCTCTTATAGCTGAGCCTTGTCCTGTTCTCAACAGATGTTGACATTCACGTTTTCCAGCTGGAGTTACTGGATAGCAATCAGGAATGGGAATCCTGGATGATTTTTCTCTTTCCTCCCCTATTGAGGCCAAATGTAGTATTCTTACTGCTGCTTCAGTTGAGATCAGCGAACTCAGTACATCCAGAGAATGGACCTTCAGGTTTGTATGGCTTAGTGCTACACAGAGCAGTGCTTTTACTCAGTAGGCTGTTGTGGGGATGGAGTGATCATATTCATTTTGGTACTGTTGGTGTGGAGCAGTGCATAACCATCATATTGTCATTGATTTACCTTGTTGGGAGTGTATAGAGTTTGTATTTATTTGAATTATTGGAATTAAAACGGAGCAGTTTCAAGTGTCTTTGAAATTATTGCTCAAGAATACGTGAAATATGATAAATGGACGCAAGTATGAGTCGAAGGTTAAATGTAATAACAGACAAATGGACCATTTTAAACCAAGTTGATGACCAGTCTCTACTCCTTTCTAAGCAAATGTTTGAAGGGGGTGGATCCAAATTCTTCAGTTTTCTGGTCATAGTACAAACTAATGTACCATAAGCTTTGTGAGCATCTTTGTAGCTCTCCCTCTCTCATTGCCCTCGCCTTCTACATCCTGTGTATGACTGACTGCATTGTCTGGTTGACAGTTTTATTTTCTAGCCTTTGATCTTGTTTTTCAGTAATCTAGCATATCCCTGTACACAGCTATTACATATTTCCCTGGAACTGAATAAAATGGTTCCTTTACTGGATTTCATCTAAAATAACAATACTTTATAGACGGTAAGTGAATGTTAAAACACTGTTGACGGCTATAATATAGCATTTTATCTGTACTCCAGTGAACTATTTTACAGTTCAAAGAAGAGATAGAACTGGGGTGGAAGGAGAAATTGTCACAAACTACAGCTGTCAGTATATAAATACAATTGCAATTCAAACTTTCAAATAACCTTAACACTTCATTGACCAAGTGCACAGAGCAGCAAGGTTGCAGCAATTTTTAAAGCTAAGGTTCTGTAGTATTTCATTTAATTGAGCTTCCAACTTAATATTTTTAATTAGCTAAAATGGTTCGTAAGTGGCGTCATTAAGTATGCAGAATTTGAATTGCATACACTTGTATAATACATCATGCAACTTCAGATTTGCTCAATCTTGATGCATACCAGCTCCTATAGCTCCTTATCTATAATTTGTGAGGTCTACCTTTGTCGTTTTTAATTGTCATTTCCATTCTTAACTTCCTGGGAGTATGTCCTGTTCTTTTGAGAAGCAAACTCATTGTTGGTAGAAGGAAGTGCTATCTTGCATCTTTAACCTAGCATTGTAATCTTTTTCAGGTTGAATCGTTTATTTTGGACCAGGAAGATCTGGATAATCCAATGCTTAAAACAGCGTCTGAATTACTGTTATCAAGTGCCGCAGATGGAACAGATCTACGAACGGTGGACCCAGAAACGCAAGCTAGATTGGAAGCCTTGCTTGAAGCAGCAGGTATTCTCTTCAGTGTGATTGTAATATGTAACTTCAGTTTTTTTTCTGCAGAATTACATTTCTGGTTAGTCCAATTGTGTATTTTCAGAATACAAATTATGCATATGTTCCAACCTCTCCACAAATACTTCATATATGGATTACAAACTAACCCCAGCCAATATATTTGCTTGAGTGACTAGGATACAAGTCTTTTGAAGAATTACAATCCTAACTAAGCTGATCCATACAAGATTATGTTTGAAGTTTATGCAGATTAAAGAATTTTAAGTTGGGTTTAATCATGCACCTAAAAAGCATCATTAGGATTTGTAAATAGTAGTAAGGAGGGAGAAACTGTTTTGCAATTTGAGTGGCATAAAATTTACATTTTACAAGAACTATATCTTAAAAAAAAAAAATGATGAGCACTATTTTAGATAAGACAAGTAAATAGCCTGTAATTTGGGATGGGAGGGTAAAACTGTCATGTAATTCTATCCCCTTAATGTTTCAGTATCTTTGTGATGTACATGTATAACGCTGCATACAAAGCCAAAATCTGGAATTACATCACAGATGTTTCTCATTGGCAGCAGTAAATTCTTCTCTGCCTCAGAATAAAAAATTGTATTTTCATTTGGTTTATTCCACTATTATATTCCAATTTTCAGTGTTACACACATCAGTTAATGAACCCGTGAGTAAGGCTATTATTTTGTAGTTTTCCCAGATAATAGAATCATAGAATGGTTACAACACAGAAGGAGATCATTAAGCTTATTGTGTCTGTGTCGGCTTTCTACAGAAGCAACTCAAAATGGATTGACTCGAGGAATTCCCAAACCTGTAGTTTAAAACTCCCAGGATCCCATGCAGTAAAAATAGTTTACTGATTTAGGTAATAATCAGTTTTTGCAATTATAAATGGACAAATTTTTAAACTGTCCCCAAACTGCTACTTCCTATAAGAATTAGGAGGAGGAGTTGTCCATTCAACCCTTTCAACCTGCTTCACCAGTCAATACAGTCATGGCTGATGTACCTCAACTTCACCTGTCCATGCTGTCCCCATATCCCTTAACTCCCATAGCATTCAAAAACCCTATCGCACTGTGTCTTTAATATACTCAATGACTGGGCATCCACAACTCTCTCGGGTCGGAAATTCCAAAGATTCACAACCCACAACAAGCAATGTCTCCTCATCTGGGTCTTAAATGGCAAACCCCTTTTCTGCGATTGTGGCCCCAAGTACTGGATTCCATAACGAGGGGAAACATTTTCCTAGCATCTACTCTATCAAGCTCCTTAAAAATTTTATATGTTTCAATCTCATTCTCATTCTTCTACTCTAGGCCTTCTGTTCAATCTCTTCTAATGGGACAATCCTCTCATCCCAATTATCTGTCTAGTGAACCTTTTGTTGCACTCTCTGCAAGGCAAGTATATCCTTCCAAAGATTTTGAAGGGGCTTGATGGGGCAGACACTGAGAATTCTCTACCCCAGAGAGTTGTGGACACTTCATCGTTGAGTATATTTAAGGTTGAGGGACAGGCTTTTTGGCTTGTCAGGGAATCAAGTGATATGGAGTGGGCAGGAAAGTGGGGTTGAGGCAGAAGATAAGCCATGATCGTATTGAATGGCAGAGCAGGCTTGAGGGGCCATATGGTCTACTGCTGCTCCCACTTATTTTCTTTAGGTAAGGAGACTAAAATCACAAAGATAACATGCAGGCACAG
The DNA here is from genome assembly GCF_036365525.1 of Heterodontus francisci. Classification (NCBI taxonomy): domain Eukaryota; kingdom Metazoa; phylum Chordata; class Chondrichthyes; order Heterodontiformes; family Heterodontidae; genus Heterodontus; species Heterodontus francisci. Next base: position 68,119,486 of record NC_090382.1, read on the forward strand.
CAAGCAAATGGTAATTCGTCTTTATTACAAAGGGATTGGACTACAGTCTGGAGTACTCCAGATGTAGTCTCACCGAGGCTCCACACAGTTGCAATAAAACCTCTTTGCTCTTGTATTCCAATCCCTTTGTAATAAAGGCGAATGTACTATTTGCTTTCTGTGCCTGCATGTTGTTTTTATGATTTGGGTACAGGGACACTTGGGTCCCTCTGAATACCAACATTTCCCGGTCCGTTATTATTTAAAAAAAAAAATACTATTTTATTCTGTTTTTCCTTCCAAAGTGGATAACCTCGTACCTTCTTGCATTATATTCTATCTACCATGTTCTTGCCCACTCATTCAACCTGTCTGTATCCCTTTGCAGTCTCCTTGCATCTTTCTTGCAGCTTACTTTCCCACCAGAAAATTTGGGCATATTATACCGGGTCTCCTCACCTAAGTCATTGATATAGATTGTAAATAGTTGAGGCCCAAGCACTGATCCTTGTGTTACCCTGCTAGTTAGAGCCTTTGAACCTGAAAATTACCCATTTATTTCTACACTTTTTTTTCCTGTGTTGACCAATCCTCAATCCATGCTAATATTCCCCTCAATCCTGTGAGTCCTAATTTTGAGCATTAACGCCTTGTGTAGCACCTTATCAAATGCTTTTTGAAAATCCAAATACACTACATTCCCTGGATCTTCCTTATCCAGCCAACTAGTTACATCCTCAAAACTCCTTGATATAATTGTCAGACGTGATTCCCTTTCCTAAATCCTTGTTGACTTTGTTATATTATAATTTTCTAATTGCCCTGTTAACACTAATAATAGATTCTGGTATTTTCCCTACTACTAATGTCAGTATAACTGACCAAAACTTTCCTGTTTTTTTTTCCTCTCTCTCTGCTTGAGTTATTGGGGTTACACTTGCTCCCTTCCAATCCATGAAAATTTTTCTACAATCTGGGCATTCCAAAAGATCAACATCAGTGCATCTGCTATCTCTTTTTAAAACCCTAGGATGTAGGCCACAGGTCCAAAGGATTTGTCAATTTTATGTCTTGTTAACTTCTCCAGCACCATTTCTTTACCAAAAAACAATGATCCTAAATTTCTCGTTTTCCATGAACCCTTGGATTGCCACTATTTCCAGAATGGTTTTTGTGCCTTATACCATGGAGACCAATACAAACTATTTGTTTAATGCTTCTGCCATTTCCTTGTTCCCCATTTTACAATCTGTTTTCATGTCCCTTGTTAGTTTACTCTCATTCTCTTTTCTCTATCAATTTCTTGGTCATTCTTTGCTAGATTCTTAAATCCTCCCCATCCTTAGGCGTGCGACTCTTTTTTGTCAACATTTTCTGCCTCTTCCTTTTAATCTAATACTACCTTGAACCATGTTTGAATCACTTTTCCCGTGGGGTTTTTATTCTTTAAGAGAATGTATATTTGTTGCAAATTATGAATTATTTCTTTAAATATCTGCCATTGCTTATCTACCATCATGTCTTTTACTCTAGATTCCCAATGTACCTCAGCCATACCTATGTAATTTGCTTTGTTCAGAGTTAAGACCCTAGTTTTGGACTTAACTAAATCACACAAACTCAATATAATATTCATATGGTTGTTATTCCTTAGAGACTCCTTTACTACCAGTTTATCAATTAACCCTTTCTCATTACACAATATTGGATTGAAATAGCTTGTTTCCTAGTTATTTCCTCAACACTGTTTTAGAAAACTTGTATAGGTTCCCCGCACTCATCCTGTACACTTAATCCAAGTTTGATTTACCCAGTCTATATATCTAAGTTAAAGTGCCCCATGATTACAATTCCAGATAATGGAATTTGACTTGTTTAAGCAACTGTAAATCAGTGGTGCTTTCTGTGAGGTTTTGACTCATTCTACCTGTTCCACTTACGTTGTGGGCCAATAGGGAACAATTTTCCTTACCATGTGTAAGGCTTACATAGTGTTGTGAAGTATTTTCTGGATCTGAGAGCTCAGTGTGCTTAAAATTGGTTTTAGAGTAAAGTTTGAGAATACCTTTTGTTTTCTGTATACGTTGAGATAATCTAGTCCCTCCTTTGTGGAAGGGGTGAAAACATTTTCTTTCCTGCTTTTCAGAATTGGTTTAATATACATCAATCATCCCCCAAAAACCACTTCCCTTATCCTACTTGGTTTCTGTCAATGAAATGGAATAATTACAGCTGCTTATTTTTTGTTTTTCTGCTGTTGCTGCTGCCTTTCAAAAATAATTGAAGTTTGATCTAGATGAAAAATTGCTCACGTGTTTGTTCGGTACTAACACTTCGAAGAGAAAGTATCTTGTGATTTTTATTTTTATACGATTATTAATTTTTCCTATGTTGTTTAGGTGCATATTGTCCTAAATGCCTGACTTTTAAAGGGAAGCATGCGGTAGTAGTCCAATTCAGTTTCTGGCTGTTGCTTGAAAGATGCAGAAATAGATGAGGAAAGACAAAGAACCAGTCAGTAACACAGAAGTGGAGCATGTTTGTGTTCTCCATTTGATGAGAATCCTGTATAATGGATACAAACGCTTGTGTTTTTTTTTAAAGCCACCCGTATCAAATTAGCAAAAAACAAAAAAGCTTAGAGAGCGTAGGGTAGGTTTAAAAAAAGTATAAATGAGGTAAACTTATAGTTTATTAAATGATGAGGCATACAGTAATATCACAGAAGGTGGATCTCTGCATAGTAGTGAAAAAAATGTTCTACCCTTCCTATGGGGCATTTGTCTTCCATCACTGAGTTGCATGATATGATTGCTCGGTCATGATGTTTGGTAATGGAGTTTCCCTGTTTAGCACAGTGGCAGGGATTTGGCCTACACTGATGTGTGAGGTGTGATATTGGAACATGAGACTGGTTTAGTCCAATCCTTTTTTTTAAATATTTCACTTAACAACAACATTGGGGAAGGGAGAGCAAAGTGGGTTATGGTGGTTTGTGCTTGTAGTATACATTTAGATGTGCTGGCAAAAGGTAAGTTGTCCTCTTAACCCTGAGGCTCTTGAGTTTCTCATACATCCTTTTGAGGCATTATTTCGAACAAATAATAGTTACTCCAGTCTAAGCTATTAAATACCTTTTTCAAAAAGTGACCAAAACAATTACATTTTTATTTTAAGATCAGTAACGGATCAACATTTTTGATTAGCACGTGATCTGCGTGTTGCAGTTTGGATAACCCAGTTCTAGAGCACGTTTGAAGGGAAGAAATATAATTGTAATTTGAGCACTTTACCCATCTATGGTATAGATATTTACACTTTAAGATTCAAATCTCTTGGATTACACTGTTCCTAAGTATTCTAGCAACAGGACTTACCTTGCTATTTAGCAATATAGAATTTAATACCTAACATTTTATGGATTTGTCTGACTTTGGTCTTCCTCTCCTCCCCATTCATTATCATCTTGTAATTCAGTGATTTAAAACATGTTCAAGTTGCAGGGGTAGTATTTTTTTAAGTTTGTGTGCAACACTGGCAAAGCCACAGTTGTTGCCCTGAGAAAGTGGTGGTGGGCTGACTTCTTCAACTTCTGTAATCCTTGCGATGGTGCTCCCACAGTGATGTTTCTTAGGGGATATTGATCCAGGGACATTGAAAGAATGGCAATATACATCCAATTCTGGATGATGTGCAATCTAGGTGGGGTGGGGACGCTAGTTGGAGCAGGTGGTGTTTCCAAGATGATGATGCTCTTGCCATCGTAGATGTTAGAGAAGAGAGATACTGTCCAAGTAACCTTGGTGAGTTGTTGCAGTGCATTCTGTAAATCATATTTACCGTAGCTGCAATGTACTGGTGGGGAGAGATGGATATTGAGTCGAGTGGTCAGGACACTGATCAAGTGAACTGTACTCTCCTTAATACTCAACAAGCTTGACACCATTATTGTAGCTGTACCTAAAACAGCAAAGTAATGGATCATCGGTCACATTACTTACTTTAGTCTTGTAGATGAAGAGGCTTTCATGGGTTTGGGGATGAGCCAGTTGTCACAAGTATGCCCAGACACTGACCTCCTTTTGCAGCCATAGTGTTGATATGGTTGGTCCAGTTGAGTTTCTGGCCATTGGTGACTTCCAAGATCTTGATGGTGGGAAAGTTGGCAATGGTGGTGCCCAGTTAACCAACTGAAGGGAGCAGTGAGTTCCATAAATATTGCCTTGGTCAGTGGTAACGGAGCCAAGAACACAAGTCCAAAAGACAGTGCTGAAATGTTCCCAACCATCTTCAAAAGCCAAATAAATGTTGTAGTTACTAGATCAGGTCAGAAGCTGGATATTAAATTACCAAATTACCATCCTATCTCCCAACCTCCCTTTCTGCTCAACTACTTGAATATGCTGTTGTCTCCCAAATCTGTGCCCATCTTTTCCTTTAGTTACATGTTTGAATTCCTCCAGTCAGTTTTCTACCCTACCACAGTACTGAAATGACCCCAGCAAAGTCACAAATGACATTCTGTGTGGCTTTGATAAACTATCCCTCCCAAACTATGACATGGTTAACCACAACATCCTCCTTTAGCACCTCGCCTCCTTCGTCCAGCTGGTTGGGGCTGCCCTCGTCTGGTTCCACTCTCCTGTACTCTTGCCTCTGGCGTCCCCCAAGGATCTTGTCTACATGTTGTCCCTTGGCGATATCATGCAAATGCAATGTCGGGTTGCACCTGTGTGCTGATGACGTTCAACTCTACCTTGACTTGTCAGCTGTCTGATTTATAATACTGTTTGTCTGGTCTCCAGTACAAGATGAACAGAAATTTCCTCTAACACAATAATTGGATGACCAAAGCTGCTGTTTGTTGTTCCCTAGCCGTCAACTCCATCGCTGTCCCTGGCCACTGAGGCTGAACGCAACCTTAATACCGAGATGAGCTACTGATCACATATTCTTCTTCAAGACTTCCCACTTACACCTCTAACATCACCTGACTTTGCCCCTGCATCATCATCTGGAACCCTCATCCATGCCTTTGTTACCTCTGGACTTGACATTCCAGTGCTTTCCTGGCTGGCCCCTCATCTTCCTCCCTAATCTGAAACTCTGCTGCCCATATCCTAATTCACACCAAGTTCCATTCACTCATCACCCTTATGCTTACTGACTTAATGTTGCCTCCTGGTTCTGAAACACCTCCATTTTAAAATTCTCGTTCCTGTTTTCAAATCCCTCCACAGTCTTGCCTTTCCATATCTCTGCAACCTCCTCCAGCCCTAAAAGCCTTCGCGATCTCTATGCCCCTCCAATTCTGATATTTTCCACATCCCCGATTTTAATCACTCTGCCATTGGTGGCCATGGCTTAAGCTGCTGAGACCCTAAGCTCTGGAATTCCTTTGCAAAACCTCTCTTCCCCTCTATCCCTCTCCTGCTTTAATACACACAAAAGCCTATTTCTTTAACTCTTGATATCGCCTTGTGTGTCTTGGTGTCAGATTTTCCACATGTCTTTTTTTTGTTGCAACTGCAGCAACACTCAAGAACCTCAATACTATGCAGGACAAGGCAATCAGCTAGAACAACAGCCCACGCACCATCTTAAACATTCACACCGATTATTGCTGCCGTGTATACTATCTATAGCACTGCAGCAATTCACCAAGGCTGCTTCTGCAGCACATTCGAATCCCTCAACCTTCACCACCTAGAAGAATGAGGGCAACAGGTGCATCAGGACACAGTTATCTCCAAATTCCCCTCCACACGTTTCACATCAATCTGGCTTAGACATGTATCGCCTTTTTTTTTATTGTCGCTTGGTCAAAATCTTGGAACACCTTACTGAACCACTCGGGAGTTCCATCACCTTAATATGAATTGCAGCAGTTCGAAAGAAGGCGCACCGCCACCATCTCAGGCAACTTACCGATGGGCAAGAAATGCTGGTCATGCTAGCAACACTATTGTCTGAGAACAAATTTTTAAAGAACGAAAGTCGAGGGGAAATGGCTCGACTTCGCCTTGTTCAATATGGTCTCTCTTATTGTTAGAAACTTTTGTTGGTTGTGCATGGCTGGATTGCTGCATTGGGTAGTTCCTTTAAGATCACGCATGTGCACATCTTAAAGAAAACGTTGCTTGTGCATGACCGTTTTGTACCCTGCGTGTCTGCACACCTGCAAAGGTTAGAGGGAACATTAGTTGCCACCGGGTGCATATTTTACCTGCACTCATCAACCGAAGTATGGTCCTGCTGTGGGCTGGCATGGGCTAATCATTGTGATTGGTATTGGCTAGTATGTAAACTTTAACTTAAAAAAAAAAATTGTCATGTTGATCTGTATCCTTATACATTCAGCAGCCATCCGCTAATGTAATGCTTTTGCTAATTTCCAATTCCCGTTATTTTATACAAGCAGTATATACTGTTTTCCTTGAATTCCACCCCCCACTCCGTATTTGTGACTCATTCTAATTGCAAAATGTTTTTCTCTTGAAACTTCATTTTCTAAATATAAATATTGGAAAGTCATAACCAATGAAAGTTAGTGAGCATTTATTTGACAGTCGAACTGGAACCGTACTGAAATGTAATTTTGTGCAGCTTTAATTCCATTTTGAAAACATCACCTGTTTTCATCAGCTTAGTTTGTACATGAGATGCTTGTAATGTGCTGTTTGCACCATAAGTGTTTTGCACAGGTCAGCCCACTGGGGTATAATTCCTATTTCAGGAGTGTAATATATCTGGTGTTCATCCCTTTGTTGCATACTTACCATCTCTTCTCACTGCTACCACTTCTGAGAGAAGGGGAAAACTATATCAAGTTGTACTTGGCTAAGATTCACTTATTGCTTTGGGAATTCATAGTTTATAAGCCAGGTTTCAATTAGAGCAGTTTAAAACTAGTATGAGCTTCAGCAATACCTTCACAACATTGATCAGCTTGCCTACCTTGCATAGTCAGTTGAGACTTTACAGTATAACTTCTTGTGGCTTTTCAAGGAAAATTGAAGAGATTCAACTTGACATTCGCCAGTGTAATAACATGCAGTTTTCTCGCTAAGATTTTAATGGAGCATAATGGTATGTGGGATTCTCGCTAATGACAAACTAGCTGTTTTCAAGATTTCAGAGTATAATTGTGGGCATATGAAATATTGTCACATTTACTTGATGTAGAAAACAATCTAGCAGTACAGTTGGATTTTGTTCTTGGGTTGTCTAAATTTGTTAAATATTGGCAGGAACAATTTGGAGTGAAAAATTCAGTTTCACACTGGAACCCTATTATATAATGAAGTGTATTGGTAAACACACTTACCTATAGGTTTTTCATGACCATGTGCTAAGTAAGATGAGTGGCAGCTCTAATATGAATGGCTGAACTGTGGCATTGTACTGTTCTAGACAATAGAATATTTTGAAGAGAGCTCCTAACTTCTTAGCACTCTGTGTATTTTAATTTCTGAATTCACTCCTGAAAGGTCTGTCTGTAATAGTTAGATTATGCCCCCAGTCCTAGATGCTGCAACGAGCAGAAATGGTTTCCTCCCCATTCCCCTCTTACCTCCTCCCCCTCTTATCCTCCTCTTCCCTTCTCCCCCTCCCCCCTTCTCCCCCTCCCCCCACCCCCTAGATCTTCACATTATACATTAAGTGAAGCAAATCCTATTAAGCATTGTAGAGCTTGATGGCTTGAATCAGTTCCTCAGCGTAGTGTCCTAGGCCCAGCCATCTTCAGCTACTTCATCAATGACCTTCAATTATAAGGTTAGAAGTGGGGATGTTCACTGGTTGCACAATATTCAGCACCATTTACCACTCCTCAGATACTGACAACATCCAGGCTTGGACTGATGAGGGGCAAGTAACAATCGTGACACAAGTGCCAGGTAATGACCATCTCGAACGAGAGAATCTAACCATCTTCCTTGATATTCAATGGCATTACCATTGCTGAATCCCCCACTATCAACATCCCAGGGGCTACCATTGACCAGAAACTGATCTAGAATAGCCATATAAATACCGTGGCTACAAGAGCAGGTCAGAGGCTTGGAATCCTCTGGCGAGTAACCCACCTCCTGACTCTCCAAAGCCTGTCCACCATTTACAAGGCACAAGTCAGGATTGTGATGGAATACTCTCCCCTTGCCTGGATGAGTGCAGCTCCAACAACACTCAAGAAGCTCAACACCATCCAGGACAAAGCAGCCAGCTTGATTGGCACCCCATCCACAAACATTCACTCCTTTCACCACCGCACAGTGGCAGCAATATGTACCACCTACAAGATGCACTGCAGCAATGCCCCAAGGCTCCTTGGACCTCACCTTCCAAACCTGTGACCTCTACCACCGAGAAGGACAAGGACAAGGGCAGCACATGCATGGGGACACCACCACCTGCAAGTTCCCCTCCAAGCCACATACCATCCTGACTTGGGACTATTACTGTCGCTGGGACAAAATCCTGGAACTCCCTTCCTAACAGCACCGTTGGTGTCCCTACCCCACATGGACTGCAGTGGTTCAAGAAGGCAGCTCACCACCAAATTCTCAAGGGCAATTAAGGATGGGCAATAAATGCCAGCCTAGTCAGCGACGCCCATCTTCCACAAATGAGTTTTAAAAAAAAAGTTCGCTCCATTTGCTCCAAAGTAGAAAAAGAAAAAAAAATCTTGGGTAACTTGCTTTTGCTTATTTTTATAATTACATTTTCATATTACCTTCCTTTTAAGGCAATGACTCTCTTATTTTTCTAAAATTTGAATTTTGAAAGAGAAAACTGTATTGACAATCTGGTTCACAGCACCATAGAGGTTTACAAAAAATAAAAGGTTTTGAGAGGGTAACCAGATTATTTTCATTGGTGAATTTATAACAAGGAGCCACAGACTGGTAGTCATCACTAGTAGAAAGTTGGAACAAATTTTTCCCATTTCTTTAATATTAGAACATGGAATGGTTTGCTATAAGTGGCTGAATAGGTAATTAAAACCATTAAGAAAGAAGAAAATAACTTGTGTTTGTATAGTGCCTTTCATAACCGCAACACCTAAAAATGCTTCAGTTAGGTATATTTTCAAGTATAGTCACTTGTCATGTTGGAAAATTAGAAGGAAATTTGATCATTGAAAAGCAAGAACAAAAAGTGGTAAAAAGAAGGCAGAGAAATGAAATTAGAATGGATAATTGCAGTTAAAAAGCTGGCAAAGGCACAATTGGGCCAAGTGGCTCCCTCCTGTTCAATAACTGCTTTGTTGTACAGGGATCTGAAAATTATTATGGATATGCTATGTTTTTCAAAGTGAGTGCCATAAGGCTCTTAACATGAGAGCTCTAAAAGTGTCTTATAAGCACTTGAGTTTTTCCTATGACTCCTTCAAATAAGAAAAAATAGGTAGTAATGCATCTCTGGATAAGAATGCTTGGGCTACTGTCTGTTTGCCTATTTCATTTGCTGCATCCCAGCCATGACAAAGCCTCTGCTCCCAACCTCAGCCTAGGAATGTCTCTGCTGGGTACTGCCTGTGTGGAGTTTGCAAGTTCTCCCTGTGTCTGCGTGGGTTTCCTCCAGGTGCTCCGGTTTCCTCCCACATGCCAAAGACTTGCAGGTTGATAGGTAAATTGGCCATTACAAATTGCCCCTAGTATAGGTAGGTGGTAGGGAAATATAAGAGACAGGTGGGGATGTGGTAGGAATATGGAATTAGTGTAGGATTAGTATAAATGGGTGGTTGATGGTCGGCACAGACTCGGTGGGCCGAAGGGCCTGTTTCAGTGCTGTTTCTCTAAACTAAACTAAGCTTGTTTCAAGCCCAGGACTTTGCTGTTTGCAGTTGCCAGGTAGCAGAATATTTGGGTGGTTGCCTCTCTGCTCCACCTTCCAATATGTTCAGTGCAGGTCCTGCTTGTGCACTGTGTTTCCTGTCTGACTGCTTAGTTCATCTCCCCTTGTTTTATTTCCTAGTTGACTGCTACACCCATGTGGCACAGACATCATGATAGCAATGCTACGAAGTCAACCAATAATATTTTAGAAGCAATTCAGCATACTTCAAGAATCCATTGGAGTTCTTTTGAAGAGTTAACAAAATTTGCAGCTGAAACGTGGTTGATAGCTGTAATTGGATAATGTTTAAATGCCTCATTGAATTTTAAGACTTATTGAGTTAAGTGAAAGTTAGTTGCGTGGATTGAAAATAGTCTTGCCAATAGTTAAAAAAAAAATACATGGTGATAATGGACAGGAAGGAGGGAGGAGGAGAAATAAGGCAATAACTGGGAAGTCTATTTTACATTGTTCACAAATAAAAAAAAAAGACCCGCATACTAATTGTTAAAAAAAAATCTTGATGTGCAACTATATTATTTGGTGGTCAAGCTGTGAGAGGGATTATTTGCAACTTGCATTTATGTATGTCCCTTTTTAATGCATTAAAATGTCCCAAATTGCTGTGCACAAGGCATGAGGAAAAGGAACATTGTGCCTGAGAAGAAGAGATTAGCAGGGTTGGCCAAAAGCTGGATCAAAGAAATGGAATTTGAGGCTGCCGAAAGTGGGTTGGTGAATGGGCCTAGTGGATTTAAGAGTATGACTTAGGTGGATGAGAGTATGATTTTTTTGGTCAATGTGCTCTTAAATTTTGAAGAAAATCTTCAGAATTTTCTGAACTTTTATGAAATTGGTTCAACTCCCTCTGGAGATTAACTATGTAGAGAGAGAGTGAGTTCAAGATTTTGTGAATTGTGAATCTTCTAAAAGGAATTGGGCCAAGCAGCCTATAATATGTTGCATTTCTTCAGGATGGGCTTAGACCTGATCTTTTCCTGTCCTTTGCTCCTTCCTGTTCCTGCCACCCAAACTGCATAGAAGTACTGATGCATTTGAGGCTCTTATTGGGTCAGAGTAGCAAACCTTTGAAGATTTGGTCCTTCAGCAGGAATGAATCTTGCAACTAATCGAACAGGATTTAAATATACTGGCCTAGAGATTTTGATTGAGTTGTTGTGATGCTGCTAACCACTTTGAAAGCCCACAAAACTAAATGGAAGCAGGATTTGGGTCTTGGGTCAAGGGGAACTCTGATTATGTGTATGGGAAGAGATTGACTAGAGAGAGACTGGGCTTGGAAGATTTGGTTTGGAGGGCAAGTGCAAGTGGCTCTGCAGTTGAACAAATTAAGAACAGTAAAATTTGATGGGGGCAAGAAGAGAAGTTTTAAGAGATGTTTGGTAGTGCAGCAGGGATGCTGGGAAGAATCTTAGCTCCCCAGGCTGATCTGGAGTCACTGTGGTACATCTGTGAGGCTGAAAACTACATGGATAGCACGTTTAGAGAGTTGGTCACATGGCAGGTTAGGGGCTTGCAGGCAGAGAGGGAATGGGGACCACCAGAAAGTCTAGGAGGACCAGGCAGGTTGTGCAGGAGTCTTCGGAGTCTGTCTTGCTCACGAGCCAGTTTTCCATTTTGGATGCTGGTGATGGCGATGGTTCCTCAGAGGAGTGTAGCGAGAGCCAAGTTTAGGATGCCATGGGTGGCTCAGCTGCATGGGCAGTAGAGTGGAAGAGAAATAGTGGTTGGGGATTTGATAGGGGAACAGACAGGTGTTTCTGCGGCCGTAGATGTGACTCCAGGATGGTATGTTGCCTCTCTAGTGCCAGGGTCACAGAGCGGCTGCAGGACATTCTTAAGGGAGAGGGTGAACAGTCAGTTGTCGTGGTTCACGTTGGTACCAATGACATACGTAGAAAGAGGGATGAGGTCCTGAAAGATTTTAGGGAGCTAGGAAAGACATTAAAAAGCAGGACCTCCGAAGTAGTAATCTCTGGATTACTCCCAATGCCACGCGCTAGTGAGCGTAGCGATAGGAGGTTAGAGCTGATGAATGTGTGGCTGGAGAGAGGGCTTTAGATTCCTGGGGCATTGGGACCAGTTCTGGGGGAGGTGGGATCTGTACAAACTGGATGGTTTGCACCTTAATAGGGCCAGGACCAATATCCTTGCCGGGAGATTTGCGAGTGCTGTTGGGCAGGGTTTAAACTAGTTTGGCAGGTGGATGGGAACCTGAGGGTACACTCAGATGGGGTAAAATCAGAAATGGAAGACAGAAAATAAGGGAAAGAGTCTAGAAGGCAGAAGAAACAAAGGATAGAAAACTAAGAAAGAGTTTGGTAGTGCTCAAGGGTATATACTTGAATGCAAGGAGTGTAGCAAATAAAGCAGACGAGCTGAGGGCACAGATAAAAATGTGTCAGTATGATATAGCTATTACAGAAACATGGCTTAAAGAGGTACGGGAATGGTTACAGGGTTTTCAGACGAGATAGAGAAGGGGATAAAAAGGGAGGCAGGGTGGCAATTTTGATTGGAGAAGCAATTCAGCTGTGAGGATCATCAATTGAGGCCATATGGATTGAGCTTGGGAACAAAAAAGGGGCAGTTACACTACTGGGACTGTACTATAGATCCTCAAACAGTCAGAGGCAGATAGAAGAGCAAATATGTAGGCACAACTCTCAGAAGTGCAGAAACAGGAGAGTAATAGTAGAAGATTTTAACTGCCCCAATATTAACTGGGATAGTTCTAGTGTGAAAGGAATGGAGAGAACAGATTCTTAAGGTGCATTGAGGAGATCTTTTTTGGCCAGTATGTACAGAGTCCAACAAGAGAGGGCGCGTTTCTGAACTTGGTTTTAGGTAATGAAGCTGGTCAGGTGGAAGGAGTGGCAGTGGGAGAGCATTTTGGTGGTAGTGATCATAATTCAGTTAATTTTAACTTAATTATGGAAAAGGACAGAGATGGATCAGGAGTTAAAAGTTCTAAATTGGGGTAAGGCAAATTCTACTGAGCTGAGAAGTGATTTAGCAAAAGTGAACTGGAAACAGCTACTTGAAGGTAAATCAGTGTGAGTGGTGGGAAGCATTCAACAGGAGAGATTTGGGGGTTCAGAGTAAACATCTTCCCACAAAGAGAGGGTGGAATGGCCAAATCTAGAGCCCCTGGATGTTAAGGAGCTTGCAGGGTATAATGAGGCAGAAAAGGAAAGCTTATGCCAGACACCGAGAACTCGATCCTACAGAAAGCTGAGTGGAGTATAGAAAGTGGAGGGTTGAAATCAAAAAGAAAATTAGGAAAGCAAAAAGGGCATGAAAGAATATTGGCAAGTAAAATCAAAGAGAACCCAAAGATGTTTTATCAATGCATTAAGAATAGGAGGATAAGTAAGGAAAGAGGGCCCATAAAAATCAAGAAGTAACCTGTGTGTGGAGGTGGAAGATGTGAGTATGGTTCTTCATGAATACTTTGCGTCCCTCTTCACAAAAGAGGAGAAGCTGCAGTTGTTGTAGTTGAGGAGTATAAAGTATTGGATGTGATAAACATAGGGAGAGAGGAAGTATCAAGGGATAGCATCCTTGAAAGTTGATTAATCACCAGGGCCGGATGAAATGTACCCCAGGCTGTTAAGCCAGGGACAAAATAACGGAAGGTCTGATCATCACTTTCCAATTCTCACTGGATGCAGGTGTGGTGCCGGAGGATTGGAGGTCTACTGACATTGTATCTTTGTTTAAAAATGGAGCGAGGGATAGACCAAATAATTACAGGCCAGTCGGTCTAACCTCAGTAGTGGGCAAATTATTAGAATCAATTCGGAAAGACAGGATAAACTGTCACTTAGAAAGGCACGGATTGATCAAGGATAGTCAGTATGGATTTGTTGAGGGAAGGTCACGTCTGACTAACTTTAAATTTTTTGAGGAAGTAACAAGGAGGATTGGTGAGGGTAGTGCAGTTGATGTGGTCTGCATGGATTTTTAGCAAGGCTTTTGACAAGGTCCCACATGGCAGACTGGTTTAAAAAATAAAATAAAATCCCATGGGATCCAGGGGAATGTAGCAAGGTGGATACAAAATTAGCAGTGGCAGGAAACAAAGGGTAATTGTAATTTGTGACTGGAAGGCTGTTTCCAGTGGGGTTCTGCAGGGCTTAGAACTAGGTCCTCTGCTTTTTGTGGTGTATATTAATGATTTGGATATAAATGTAGGGGGAAATGATCAAGAAGTTTGCAGACGACACAATAGTTGGCCGCATGGTTGATGATGAGGAGGATAGCTGAGGACTGCAGGAAGATATCAATGGACTGGTCAGGTGGGCAGACACGTGGCAAATGGAACTTAACCCAGAGAAGTGTGAGGTTGTGCATTTGGGGAGGTCAAATAAGGCAAAGACGATAAATGGGAGGGTATTGCGAGGTGTCGATGCAGTGAGGGACCTTGGAATAAGTGTCCGCAGATCCCTGAAGGTAGCAGGACAGGTCGGTAAGGTGATTAAGAAGGCATTTGGAATCCTTTCCTTTATTAGCTGAGGTATAAAATATGGGAGTAGGGAGGCTATGCTGGAACTATATAAAACATTCGGCCACAACTTGAGTACTGTGTGCAGTTCTGGTCACCTCATTACAGAAATAATTTAATTGCACTAGAGAGGGTATGGCGGAGATTTACGAGGATGTTGCCAGGACTGGAAATTTGCAGCTATGAGGAAAGATTAGATAGATTGGGGTGGTTCTCCTTGGAACAGAGGAGGCCGAGGGGTAATACAGTTGAGATGTACAAAATGGAAGGACCTGGTCAGAGTAGATGGGAAGAGCCTATTAACCAAGCAGAGGGGTCAGTGACTAGGGGGATAGATTTAAAGTGATTGGTAAATTCGAGGAGAGATGAGGAAAAACTTTTCACCCAGAGGGTGGTGGGGGTCTGGAACTCACTACCTGAAAGGGTGGTAGAGGCACATAACGTCATACCATTTAAATGGTGCCAGGATGTGTACCAGAAGTGCCATAAACTTCAGGGCTACGGACCAATTGCTGGAAAGTGGGATTAGGCTGGGTGACTTTAATTCGTCTGGTGCAGACTGGATGGGCCAAGTGACTACTTTCTGTACCATAAGCTTTCTATGATTCTATCTTTGAGTAGTGGGAAATTTTGGTAGAGAATGTGGCCTAGTAATGCTTGATGTGATTCAGCCAAATTTAATTAAAGATATTTGGAAACTTGGAAGTTAGTACTCATTCTGCTTGTTTAGTAACCAACTCCTGGGCTAACTTGGAAAATTATTCTCTGCCAGGTAGTGGCTTGGAGTAATATGCATTCTTTTATTAACTATTCAAGTAGCCTGCTTTGGTGCTGCTATCCACCAAGCTGCTGTGAAGATTTGTGTCCTTTTGCACAACTTTGGTATACTTCTGTTTTGTGTGTGGTGATTGACTGAAGAAGATTTGCCTGCTTTAGCAAAGATTCCCTTTGAGAAAAATTCAGCTTCTACATTAAAAACTTTTCCCCAGTCAACACTTAAATTCCGCTCTTGACTTCTCAATGTTTCCTTTTGGAAAAGAATATAGGTGTGGTCCAGAATGTGGCCTTGTATAGCAGAGTCGGAGACTTCCATCTCATCAGCCCATACGGATTATCTTGGTGATGAGGAGTCACAAATGATCTTCATTTTTAGCAATGATGGTAATATCCCATTTCAAAAATGAGGAAGAGCGAAGAAAAAGGAAATGCATAATCTAACATTTTAGGGGAAGTGAAGAGAAGGAAAGAGTTTCAACATTGGTGAATTTGGCACACTTCAGTCATGAGTGAATAACATCAGGCATGTATTTCAAATCTTAATTATGTTTATTTTAGGCATATGCTGACCATGTAAGGCCATCAATTATGTAGTTGTATAGTCTGGATGCATTTCTGGTCTTCGAAGTCTATAATCCAAACAGGTTTAAAATTAAAAGGCTTTTTTAAAAAGACATTATTGAGCTTTTAACTAATGGCAACCATTGGTTGTCTGGGGAATATCACTTATTCCATATAAGAAAAGATTTCATAACACTATAACTTGAGTTATGCAGCCTTTCTCATTCAATGAGTTATATAAGATTCAATAGCTGCTTATTGGAATATTTGAAGAAACTCCATGTAGAAAAGATTCTGCCGCAAAGGAATAAATCCCATACAATTACGAATAAAATCAGAAAATTGGTTCTCGTCTTCATTGTCGTTGTTGGGTGATCTGTAATCTGTTGGATTTCATTATTCTTGAGTGATTTATTGTTATACAAGTGTTTAGTATATTGGGTACAGACGGTAAGGGGTGGGTGGTTCCCACTACTCGCCTTCCAACTGACCAGAATCATGTTTTGTTTAAAATGATGAGATAGTCCGAGTGTTTTTTTTTTAAAAAGGTCAAATAAACAGACAAATGACAGGTTTTCTCGTAGGTTAAAATTTTTTTTTTATACAATTGCCGAAGTGGTCGCAACCTCACCCATTCGCGCTCACACACAAGAATAAATAGAGGAAAAGAGTAAGTGGTTTGAGGTGAGGTAGGTGTTCATGTATTTTGGTAAACATGTTGCATTTTCACCCGTGGACAATCTCTTTCAAAGGTGCAGGCCTGGGTGGTTGTGGTCATGAACTTGTTGAGGTGTTGTAGATTCTCCTGTGGTTCAAATGTCAGACTGGAGGTGGTGGTCACTTTAAGTTCTCTGCTGTAGCAAGGTGAAATGTAGAATTAGCAGTGGCGCTTCTTTCTTGCCTGGCTAGACTGTATTCTGTGATGTTGGTTAGATCTCTTCTCTCTGTCTAGAGGGCTATCTTATAAGGTCAAAATCATCACAGAGTTTGTTAGTTGACACATGGCCTTCACCCCTGGTGTGACCACGCAATGGACCAGCATGTGGAATCCATGGCTATCTAGCACTGTCTGGATGGGTACCATTCTGCTAGGATGTGGCTACTTCACACCTTTTCATCTTGGTTTTGTTGTAAGATATTCGCCTGTTTGGGGGGGGGGGCGTGGCAGGGAAGGTTGTGGGGTATTGGGGTTGGTTAAGATAATCTTTGTCTCAGAAGAAACCCATTCAATACAGGATATCTCTTGATGGTTTCAGGATGGGTGTAGTGACACCTCTTAGACTTGAATGTATCTTATTGTTCTTTCAAGACAGTGAGGCAGTTTTTGAATACACAGGCCAGGTCATCTGATCGGCTGCCATCTTTGTTGCACATTGTCCACTTTTTTAAAGGAAATTCAACTTCAAAGAGTCAACATTGGATAAAGTTTGTATCTTAAAAGTTAGGAATATATGTGGGCATAACATATTTGGGATTCTGGATGGTATGCTCATAAGTTTATTGCTCAGATACTGAGGGGGGGAAGGGGTGAAGAAAGATGAGCTAGGAATTTGCAATGCAGGTTAACTTTTCAGATATCGTATGCTGTGAAATGTATGTTTTTCATTAGTCCTGGTTCAACTCTAAATCTCTCAAACCATTGGGGAGAATAAGGCTTTCACCTTTTAGCCATTGCCAGAATTGTTTGAATCTGCTATGTATCATATTTTAAGTTTTAAAATCTAAATCTCGTGTCCAGCTACTTAATAAATTTCCTTCAGAGCTCTGATATGGTCAGTTTCCCTTTTATTAAAGATGTGCTGCAGATGGCCATTCCTGTGCTTTGCTTGTTGTATTGCAATATTAGGATGTAGGACTTCACTTCAACTATTTTTTTCTAAATATATATTGAAAAAGCAGCTTTTTAAATAACTTTATTACAATCTTCTCAGCCACTTAGCTCTGCTGTACAAAAATCACTGATCAGTATTTTTTAACCAGATTTGATCGAAATTTGCTATAGCCAATTATATGATTGATGTACTGAGTGTGGTGTACTGATACACATTGGTTTAAATTTGAGTGTGTAATTTTGCCATTTTTAACAAGTGCTACTTTATTTTCATGAGCATGAAGTTTCTTCAAACCGATCAAGCCATTTTAAAAATATTTTTCTTAATCAGTCAAAAGCAGGTAAAACTAAGTTTTCAGAAACAAATGCTTCCTGTAATTTGACTGAAAATGGAAGATTTGGTCATGGAGGAAGTTTTAACTCTGGCATTGTAGAGCTAAATTGGAGCACGATGATGTGTGTTAAGCATAATAGCAGAATAGTGTATTAATGTAGGACTGTAAGGATAAGTACTTCAATGGGTAGAATTCTTGTACCTGTATTCCCTCAAACCAGCCTCAAAGTGGATCAATATTGGTCTTCAGTTGAATGCTCCATTAGTGAAAGTGTAGTAACTTGTTTCTCTGAAAGGTGAGAACCAGATTCTTGCCTTGTTTTTTTTTCAGTATGTACACATTCGTTTGCACTACATATTTTCTAAAGTAAGGAGTTCAGGTCAAATATATGAAGTCATTCTACTTATTTTTTTCTTTTTCCTCTCCTGAAGATTCAGAATGGGAAGAGATATATGGTATGTGTATATTTATGGTCTGTTTGCCCATTGCCTTGAATTTTGTGTTTGCTGTTTGTGTGAAGATGGTGGTTTTACAGTTTAATTTTTATTTTTTTGCCCCAGTGCATTCATTTTCTGTTGCATGTTTTATGGCATTCAAAACAGTATGCGAAGTACATTACAATTCTAAATTCAAGAAATATAAGAAATGAGTCACTAGTAGCATGTGCTGTTATAGCCAGCTATTTTCAAGTTTGAGGTAACATCTCCTTGCCATCTTTTTAATATGGAAGTAAATTCCTTCATTTCATTTTTCAATTTTGATCACAAATCCGGTCAGTGACAGAATTTTTTGGCTTCATGGATGAATGATTTGAGAATATTGGAGGAGGTTCTATGACACTGCATATTACACACTGTTTTGGTGTACCATGATGTTTAGAAGCATCTGACTTGAGATAAAATGCATGTTTTTTTTTAGTTGAACAGCAAGCAAGATAATCTGTTTGCTTGATGCAATTATCTTATGACCATGCTTTTAGAGAAAAAAAACTTGACATTGGAGCTTAAGGTTTTACCATGTGTCGCATGTTTTGACTCGATGATTTAATAAAATGGATAATTTTTTTTCAATGGCTTGTGCTGTAGCTACTTTGGTCTAAGCTCCAACTTGTTAGGTGGCATTATAAAACCTTAAAGCATTTCAAAATGTAACTGTTCCTTGGGGTGTAAGTGTTTGAATTGTTTTTGTGGCATGGTGGGGTGGGTATAAATCATGTTGCCCTAAATATGCCTTTATGGTAGGACTACTTAAATTAGTTACATGATTGCTGAAGCATGTCATTTTAACATACAAAATGAGTGCAAATAGCTGTGACTTTATTTTAATTGCATTTTTTTTCCCTTGTCTGCTGCCTTTTTATTTTTTTTCTCCTTTTCACCTTAATGTTTGACATTCTTGTCAATTTTCCTTAGTATAGATTATATTGCTCTCTCGAGCTTGTGCGCCATGAGTAAAATTAGGTAGCGCCTTTGATAAAACTGTTAATTGATAAAATGAATACAATTTTTTCTTTTGCCACTGGACAGCTGCAGTTTAATATTACTGACCTTATTTAGCTCCTTTTTGTGTGTAAAGTATAGGAGCTTCAAAGCCTTAGTGGTATCAGTGGTGCGATTCAATCGGGATAATGCAGACCACAGAGATCTCTACAGTCCACCAGTGCTGATGCATTGTCATCTGGCTCGAGACTTCCGGGTAATCTGAAGCAAATTTTATTTCAGCTGGGACAGACAGATTTGAGGCTGGATAACCCTGAAACGCAATTGTAATTATATGGCTAGGAAATTATTGTAGTACTCACTAACTGTTGATATAAAGGAAACGGCATCCAAGGATTTGGTTGGCATTTTGTTCCGAGGCCATCATACATTAGTAATGTGTGGGGCAGTAGATCTTTTGGGACACAGAGCTACTAGCTGAACTTTTAATATCTGTTTTATGCTGCTGTAGAACAGTGTCATTTTAAGTCCCCGTTTCATGAAAGCTCTCCCAGTTGCCACTTATAAACTGTAGCACTTATTTCTTTGACTGACAGATCAACTTTTGCATTTTTTTTGATGATCAACCTAAAGCTCTTGCTAAGTACTTTTTAGAGGCGAGAACATGCCTATCAGACCAAAAGATAGAATAGAGCCCCGCATTGCATTTTATTTTAAAAAGTGGCTGGACAATGTAAACCTAGTGTGACTAAATATCATCTTGCAATATGATTGTTTATAATTGTTATTGATGAAGTTGGTCTGTTTGGGGATTAATTCCATCGCTGCATCCCCTTGTCCCAGGATCTTTTCTAAGTGAAAGTTTAAAAAAAAGATTGGTCTCCCACTGAGAGCTTGGAAGAACTGAAAAAGTTTCAGCAATATTTTTTTTCATTCATGGGATTTGGGCATCACTGGAAAGGCCAGTATTTATTGCCCATCCCTGATTTTTCTTGAAGGTGGCGGTGAGCTGCTGCCTTGAACTGCTGCAGTCCATGTGCTGTTCCAGGCTTTTAACCCAGCAACAATGTAGGAACAGTGAGTAAGTTCCAGGTGAGGATGGTTTATGACCTGGAGGTGGTGGTGTTCCCAACAGACTGCTGCCCTTGTCCTAGGTGCGAGAGGTTGCTGTCGAAGATCCCTTGGCAAGTTGCTCACCAGTCAGTGGGGCAGCTCTCCTTATTCTGGCACAAGTCCCCAGATGTTAGTGAAGAGGTCTTTGCAGAGTCGCCTGGGCTGGGTGTACCTTTGTCGCGTCCAGATTTGATGCCTGGGTCAATGCTGGGTGGGCCATCCAGTTTTATTCTTACTATACTTTCGTTATAATGGTTTGGCACAACTGAGTGGCTTGCTTGGACATTTCAAAGGACAGTTAAAAATCAACCACTTTTCTGTGGGTCTCGAGTCACATATAAAGTCATAAGATCTCCTTCTCAAAAGGACATTCGTGAACTAGATGGTTTTTTCTTCTGACAATCCGGTAGTTACATGGTCACCATTACTGATACTAACTTTGTATTTTAGGTTTATTTAGTTACCTGAATTTAATTCCCCTAGCTGGTGGGGTTTGAACTCGTGTCTCTGGATCATTAGTCTAGGCCTTTGAATTACTAGTCCAGTTACATAACCATTTCTGCTACCGTTGATGTCCTTGGTATTTGCAATAAGAGTAGAAAATACTAATCCTGTTAGTCCCTTTCTAACAGAATCAACAAACCAATAAAATTGTGTCAAATGTAAAATTAATAGCAAATTAAATCAGATGTATTAAAATATCAGTTACTAATTTTTTGAAAGTGAACAGTATCGATAAAACAAACTTAAAACTAAAGTCATGGTACTTATCTGAGCCCAGTTATGGAATAGAATCATAGTTTAAAGCACAGAAAGAGGCCACTTGGCCCATCGTGCCCGTGCCAACTGAAAACTTATCCACCTATTCTAACCCCACCTTTCAGCATTTGGTCCGTAGCCCTGCAGATTACAGTACTTGAGGTGCATATCCAGACTCCTTTTGCATGAGTTGAGGGTGTCTGCCTCAACTACACTTTTAGGCAGTGAGTTCCAGACCATCACCATCCTCTGGGTGAAAAGGTTTTTCCTCATTTCCCCTCTAATTTTTCTACTAATCACTTTAAATCTATGCCCCCTCATCACTGACCTCTCTGCTAAGGTGAATAGACCCTTCACCTCCACTCTATCCAGGCCCCTTATCTATCCAAGTTTAATGCAATTTTAAAAATGTGATTTGAAATCCCTTTTTCATATTTTCAAACTTTGGCAAAGTAAATTACCCTTCCTTTTTTTAAACAATGCTTTCTTGACAATTTCTCCATCTTTTAACTCCTTATGTGTATGGTTCCATTGCCACTAGTGCTGTCTGGTTATTTGGCTGCAGGGAAATCTAATGTAATTATCTTGGCATCCATATATGCGCATTTCCAGCAAGAGTGTTTGTACAGTTACCATCTTTGAGAACCCTGATTGACTTTCCCTTCCATAACCCAGTGATACTGAGTTTAACTTTGGCACCATCCTGCTCACCTTGCTGGTATCAGCCAACTCAGCACAGTGGGAATGAAACCTGGGAACTAATGTTCACTGCCTCAGGTACTCATGGGATAAATTCTCTGAACCATCATGACAGCCTAACCTAGAAATATCTCTAAATGGATACCAACAGTGTTTGGTGTCATTTAAAATGGTAATGTCCACAAACTGTTGTATCCATAACTTGTTTTAGCTTAAGCACATTCCTTCTCATTTCTATTAATTGAGAATTTTGTCTTGTAGCTGAAAATATCAGTAACTGAAGAGTAGGTTCAGGTCTGGAAACAGTCCACCTATTTGTGGTGGGGAGGAAGTGAAGAAGAAATGTTTTCTCTGTTGTAATGGCATCTAACGATATTCTTATATCTAGCATGTTTGGAGTTCAGACAAGTTGGACAGAATGGAGGGATTTCTATTCGCATGGCCGAAGCTTTACTGGGATTGTTAGCAGATAATAGGTGTCAATTTTGGGGTAGAAATAAATTCGAGCCTTCATTTTTCTGGTGCATTCTGAGCTAAAAGTGAAACTCATGAATCTTCTCTCTTCTCAGCAACTTCACTAGGTCTGAAATTCCTTTGTCATATGGTTATAAGATTTGCTTGCTTGCTTGGTTAAAGTTGAGATATTTTTCAAGAAGCCATTTTTGATTCCAAATAGCTTTATGTTGGTTTAGAACAAAGAAAATTACAGCACAGGAACAGGCCCTTCGGCCCTCCAAGCCTGCGCCGATCCAGATCCTCTATCTAAACCTGTCGCCTATTTTCTAAGGGTCTGTATCTCTTTGCTTCCTGCCCATTCATGTATCTGTCTAGATACATCTTAAAAGACGCTATTGTGCCCGCGTCTACCACCTCCGCTGGCAACGCGTTCCAGGCACCCACCACCCTTTGCGTAAAGAACTTTCCACGCATATCCCCCCTAATAATTGAATCCCCCACTCTGGGGGGAAAAAGCTTCTTGCTAACCACCCTGTCTATATCTCTCATGATTTTGTACACCTCAATCAGGTCCCCCCTCAACCTCCGTCTTTCTAATGAAAATAATCCTAATCTACTCAACCTCTCTTCATAGCTAGCGCCCTCCACACCAGGCAACATCCTGGTGAACCTCCTCTGCACCCTCTCCAAAGCATCCACATCCTTTTGGTAATGCGGCGACCAGAACTGCACGCAGTATTCCAAATGTGGCCGAACCAAAGTCTTATACAACTGTAACATGACCTGCCAACTGTTATACTCAATACCCCGTCCGATGAAGGAAAGCATGCCGTATGCCTTCTTGACCACTCTATTGACCTGCGTTGCCACCTTCAGGGAACAATGGACCTGAACACCCAAATCTCTCTGCACATCAATTTTCCCCAGGACTTTTCCATTTATTGTATAGTTAACTCTTGAATTGGATCTTCCAAAATGCATCAACTCGCATTTGCCCTGATTGAACTCCATCTGCCATTTCTCTGCCCAACTCTCCAATCTATCTATATTCTGCTGTATTCTCTGACAGTCCCCTTCACTATCTGCTACTCCACCAATCTTAGTGTCGTCTGCAAACTTGCTAATCAGACCACCTATACTTTCCTCCAAATCATTTATGTATATCACAAACAACAATGGTCCCAGCACGGATCCCTGTGGAACACCACTGGTCACACGTCTCCATTTTGAGAAACTCCCTTCCATGAGAGGTCTTTTCATTCCAGGAGTAAACAGCTTTCTGCCTTCAAATTTAAAACTCTCAGTTCAAAACTCTGCAACAGCCAGTTAGTCACGTGACTAAAATGGTCTGTCCACGTCTTCTGTGTATTGGGGAGCAGGGACTGGTACCTTTATTCCAATACTTGCTGCAAAAATGTCTTTCTGGTGAGGGGCCTGGCAATCCTTGTGATAGGCCCTCTTTTCTTCCCAGCAACAATTTTAAGTTTACTGTCCATGTGGCGAAATTAATGTGTCTCATTCTTGGCAGGTGGTGGCCTGCATGACACATTTTTAAAAGCTCCAACAACTAAATCCTAAAAGATTGAAAGCTGGAAACTTCAGCTTTCTTGTGCCCGCTTAACAGCTACTCACTCCAGGGTTCTGCTGAAGAGAAAATGTTTGACATATTCCTCCCTTGCATGCAAATGCAGTAAATTCTGCATTATACTTGAGTATATTCATTTGCCGCAAGTAGTATGTGAAATGGTTCTATATAAATCAGACACTGCTCATAATTTTTCCTTTCTGATGCACTGTGTAATTTTGGGTGAAATTGTGCCTCTCTCCAGAAGTGTGCTTTTCATCCTGAAAATGCTTTTGATATTAGCGAGAACTCGCTGGCAGGTAATACCCCCTTCTAAACAGTTTGAATTATCAAGTGGGAGATTACTTTTCTACCTCTGATTCTTAGCGGCAGCAATTATAAAGTTAGCAAACTGTTTTGGTCAAGAGACCTCACCACTTAGAGTTAGCAGGCAGACAATCTTATCTATTTCTGATCTTCCCTGACTTAAAAAATGGAATTTGAAATGGAGAACATGTTCATGCATAGTACTCATAATGCAAAATTGATCTTTGTCATACATGCAATGCTTATGAGTTATACTGTTGGTGTAAACAATTCAGTAAATTTATCAAAATATGGCTTTTAGATTGAGTGAAACTGAATGAGATTAATGATTTTATTCAGTGGCTTGCTCCACTCTTGAGTGCTCAAATTGATTTGCAGTCCATAACCTGTGCAGTGTCAAAAATGATTATCAGCAAAAAAAACCATTGGAGTTGAAATATTGGATAGAGCTAGATGTTCAATTGCTTTGAGAATGTTAATTTCACTACGGAGATTATCTACTTGTCTAAGAAGCAGAATGTTGCTGCATATTTTGTCAAAGTACTTGTAGCTCAAGAACAGCATCAGTTGACTAATACATTTATTATAGTTGTGTTTGGGTAATGTCTGTGCAAGTTGTACTGTACAATGGTCCATCAGGTGGAATTAAAGAGGAGGAATAAAAAATGTGATGTACATGGCAAAAACATGTTGAAAATGGATTGATTGGTATCCCAATGCCCCCAGTTTAAAATTCTTGTCTTATTTAAATTCTTCCCTCTCCCTCTTTCAGCAACTTTGGCAGCTGTACAAACCCCCCATCCTTTCCAAGCTTTCCATTTCTCTAACCCTTTTGTGCACTGTACCCTCACCTTCATCCAACCATATTCATCCATGCCTTCAGCCGTCTTGCCTCCATGACCTGGAATTCTTTCCTAAAATCCCACCACCTTTCCACTTCCCTGCTTTTTTTAAAAAAAGGATTTTCTCTAAAACTCACCTCAGTGACCAAGCTTTGCATCAACTTCCTAATATCTCCTCCTTTGTGTTGGCCTCCATTTTATTGCTGATTACACCTTTTGAAGTGCCTTGGGATATTTCTCTGCATTGCAAGTGTTAAATGCAAGTTGTTGTAGTATGAGTGATGCTGAATTGTGGTGGTTTTTACCAAACCTGGTGCATTCAATTCATGGCTGGTGCACATAATTCACTGGAGTTGTCCTAAATTTTTGTGACAAGTTTTCAGTAGAAGGCACAGCACTTGGTGATAATTTTGCTCCTATCCTGGTTATATTTTTGGGTTCCAGGACTGTACTGACATTTGAATTCTGTAACTAAAGCTAGTGTAACTCGTGTGCCATACAAGCCATCATCATTGTAGCTTGACCTGCCCATACTGTAATCGCAAGCTGATTTAGGCAGCAGAGTTAGGCTCTGCATTATTTTCTGATTTTTTTTTTTGACATTGTGATGCTGCATAATGCATTTTGTATGTACACTATAAAGTTTGGAGAGATTGGTGCAGTCTAATTCTGACCTTGATGGGCATGAATTGAATAAACCTGTCCTCTGGTTCTTTACATTTAGTTTTGTGACCATTTTTCACATTTTGTAGTTGCCTGAGTAGATTGTGTTTGTTCAGCAAAAACACATTCAGACAAGAATCCATGTGACTAGTACCAGCTACTGTTGAGCTCTTGACTGTGGAAAGTTCTTTTGCGCTCAGTTTTTTTAATTATACAAGTGAAAATTCAAAGTGGTGTATATACCACTCATAACTTGTAAGTTATAATACATTGTCTTCAAGCTGCCATGTACATGATCCTTATCTCCTCATATGGTGGGATACTTTTTGGATGTTTTGGAAGAAATCTTAATTAGCAATCTTTAGGGGAGATGGTGTGGTAATGTCGCTGAACTAGTAATCCAGAGGACCAGGCTACTGCCCTGGGAACACTGGCCCAAATCCCACCACGGCAGCTGGTGGAATTTAAATTCAGTTAATTAATAAATTCAATTAATTCATAAAGAAATCTGGAATTGAAAGCTCGTCATAGTTTCATGGCACCGTTACAATCATCGATTGTCATAAAAGCCCATCTGGTTCACTAACGTCCTTTAGGGAAGGAAATTTGCAGTCCTTACCTGGTCTGTATGTGACTTCAGACCTGCAGCAATGTGGTCGACTCTTAACTGCCCTCTGAAATGGCCAAGCAAGCTACTCAGTTGTCAAGGGCAATTAGGGATGGGCAACAAATGCAGACCTTGCCAGCAGTGCCCATACCCCATGAAAGAATATATTTCTTAAAAAATATATTCGTGCACCACATGTAGTTTTGTACATTTACAAAAACTTGAGTGGAGAGTAGTAAAATAAAGTCTGAAATCACTGCCTACTCTAAGCTTCTTGTGACTATGTTGGAGAGAAGAGAAAAGGGGAATTGATGCTTTCACTTTCCAGTCAAGGGAGTTGGAGGCTAATGAGCTTTTGAAGCAGATTGGCCACCCTTGCTTGTGCACCTTGAAGCTTTTCTCATGATTTCATCTCCTCCGTCCTGTCCCCTCCCCCCAAAAATCTTGTTTGACAGTTGTATTACATCTGATCCAAGAACTCTCGAAGTTCTTTCTGGGCACATTTTTGTTAATTGTTGACTGGGCTAGATGATGCCCAAGGCTCTGTCTTGGTAGCATGTTGGGCATGGCTCTGGTCTCGCACTCGCTTGTGAGCAATCAGAAGGCTTTGGGTTCAAAACCCACCCCAGAGATTTGAGCACATAATCTATGCTGACACCTCAGTGTAGTACTGAGGGAGTACTGCACTGTTGAAGGTGACTTCTTTGAGATGAGCTGTTAAACCGAGGCTGTGTCTCCACTCTCAGATGGATGTAAAAGATCCGATTGTACTGTTTTGAAGAAGAGCAAGAGAGTTCTTTTGGTCAATATTTATCCTTGAACTAACATCAATAGAACAGATTATCTGGTCAGATTATCATTTGCTGTTTGCGGGAGTTTACTGTGCACAAATTGGTTGCAACATTCCCTGCATTACAACAGTGACTGTGCTTCAGAACCATTTTATTGGCTGTAAAGTGCTTGGGGATGTCCTAAGGTTGTGGAAAAAAGTTCTTCCTTGTATACAAACTCTCGGTTTCATTTACTGCTGCTGTTGGAACTTTCTCACGTCATTGATACTTGCCAAATGGCAACTTGAATGGTGTTCTGTCATTTTAAAAGGGTGTCTTAGCATTTTATTGCATGTGGTGGAAAGGGTCTGTTCAAAGGCTGCTGTTCTGCATTGTTAGACTTGTATTGTCAAATAAGAAGAATGTTTAGTTTAAGGTCTGTTAATTTGTCAGTATGTCCAGGTGAAGGCTGGGTATTTCATCACTCTGCCTGACAAAAAAAGAAGAGGCCTTTTTATGTTCATTTAGCTGAGTTTTGCTAAGAATATTAACTTGCCAAGTCTGTTTATTTTGAGTACACGTACCAAGAATGCTTTTGACCCTTTAATGCCACTTTTAGTCCATGAAGTTTCATTCTCCTTTTGGTGGCAACTGTCTCAAAGATGCTTTTTTAAAATGAAACTGTTCCTGTGCATATTAATATTTCTTTCTTAAAGCTTTTTCACTCCTTGCCAATGCATGCCAGTTGCCCCACGCAAGCAGTTTGCATGTTAGCTGGCCGCCACTTAACCTATGATTTTTTTTTTTAATGTCGATTATAGGCAAATATCTTAAGAGACAACACTGGATGATAGACATGAGTAGCATTTGGCAGCCCTGTCTGTCAAATCTCCATACCACCTACCTGGTCTAATGCATGTGGAGTAAATATTTTCATCCAAGGATTGGGAAAGTACCTGATTGGAACAGATCTGTAGGTCGACACAATAGCCTGAAACTTCAGGATGAGGTTGTTAAGGATAGACGTGCTGCATGATGGAGCTGTTTGGGTCAAACCTGTGAAATCTGCAAAACATTTCAGTGCCAGCTCTTAAGTCCTGTTTTCCGTGACTGCTGTGAAGTCTAGTCCCACTGCAGCTCCTTTCTTAACTGTTCCAATATTTCCAGGTTCATCTTGTCCACAAGACACATGTCCAGCACCCTCTATTCTTCCCATTTTAATCCTATGCAACTTTTATCTCTGGCTTCGTTGCTAACTGATTTCATCAGTGGCTCCCTTTTAGCTTTGAAACCACTCATTACCCCTTCCTCTTTGATGTTTTCAAAAAAAAACTTTGTTCCTTCCATCCTTGCCATCTATTATCACACATCCAATCTCCCTTTGTTCTCTAAAATCTTTGAATATATTGTTGCTTTCCAGCTTTATCCTCCTCTCTCCTATAACACTCTATTTGAATCCCTCCATCACAGATTCAGCCTTTCACGCCATACCAAAACGTTCCTAGTGACAATCAGTAACAGTATGCCATGTGGCTGAAATCATTCCTTGTCTTGGACGTTTTGGTATTGTTTCATATAGTTGCATACATCATCTTCCAGTGCCTCTTCTCTGTTTTCCAGCTCCATGGAATGCCCTCACCTGGTTCCACTCTTAACTGAGCATACCTAGAGCATCTCTGGCAATGGCTTCTCTTCCCACCCTCACATCACCACCTTTGGAGTTCCCACGGTCCTTTCTTTACTCCGCTGTCCTTCGCACCAACTACCGTTCATTGATATGGGGAAAGCTTCCACGTGTATGCAAATGGCACCCAGCTCTCATTCTGCGACCTCCCGATTCCTTGACTCCCTCTGTCCCATCAGTTGGCTAGTCCAACATCTGGTATTGGATGAGGCTCAACTTCCAGAGTTCAACAGGTACTGTTTCCACAACCTGCTGGAGACCTCATCCTCTTGTGCATTGCACTGTCCCTTCACGAATTGGTAGCAGAGCTTTCAATTTCCCTGGTCCTACTGACTGGTATTTCCTGCCCAAACCTTTCTGTCTCTCCACCCCTCTGTCAGAATAAAATTGTAGCGCTTTTTTCACCGAGAATTAAAAATGTTTAGAGTGAAGTAGATGCATCGAGTGAACCGATTTCACTTAAAATTTGATACATTTTTACCGTACAGAGTGATAATGATAAAGGTGAACAGTGAAGGGAATCCAAGCTGTAATGAAAATATTGCTAGTACATATTGAGGTTAATAGCAATTGGATTCTTTTTAAACACTCTGCGTGTGTTTCTCAGCTCCCCTTCCCCACGCCTTTTTAAATTTGTGCTTTTGCAAGCCACCAGCAGTGCTGCTCATAAGTTAATCATGAGCAAGTACATGAGCACTTCCTTCGGGCTGTCATTTTTTGCAAGCAAGAGTCTGGCCTCTATTCAACACCTTAACTGACGGCATAAATTGAATGGGAACTCTCAGAAGAATCAAAGTGTATTCTGCCAGAATTGCTTCTTTCAAGCATAGGCATTTTGAGTACTTTATTCAATGTCTATAGTAACTTAGTTTGTAACTGAATAAGTTTTCAGTCTAAACTGGGGCAGGTTTTCTGTTTTAATTCTGAATATGAATAGGTGCCATGAACATCCTAGTAATGTGTAAAATGTCGTGATTGATTGCTTTATTGCTATTTTCAATCCTCAAATCCTGCATCTTAAAATTGTCTAAAAGTCATAACATTTTACACTTTTACTGAAAGTCTTCCCAGAATAGTTGCCTGTACTAAAGTAGATCTTTTACATAGAGTGGCTCCTTCATTGTTCTGAGCATTTTGTAAACAATTTCAATAAAAATTACACTTGTCGAGATCAAAGTTTAAAATGTGGCAGGAATTTAATTCTTTTTCTTTTGGGCCTCCTTATCTCGAGAGACAATGGATACGCGCCTGGAGGTGGTCAGTGGTTTGTGAAGCAGCGCCTGGAGTGGCTATAAAGGCCAATTCTGGAGTGACAGGCTCTTCCACAGGTGCTGCAGAGAAATTTGTTTGTTGGGGCTGTTGCACAGTTGGCTCTCCCCTTGCGCCTCTGTCTTTTTTCCTGCCAACTACTAAGTCTCTTCGACTCGCCACAATTTAGCCCTGTCTTTATGGCTGTCCGCCAGCTCTGGCGAATGCTGGCAACTGACTCCCACGACTTGTGATCAATGTCACACGATTTCATGTCGCGTTTGCAGACGTCTTTATAACGGAGACATGGACGGCCGGTGGGTCTGATACCAGTGGCGAGCTCGCTGTACAATGTGTCTTTGGGGATCCTGCCATCTTCCATGCGGCTCACATGGCCAAGCCATCTCAAGCGCCGCTGACTCAGTAGTGTGTATAAGCTGGGGGTGTTGGCCGCTTCAAGGACTTCTGTGTTGGAGATATAGTCCTGCCACCTGATGCCAAGTATTCTCCGAAGGCAGCGAAGATGGAATGAATTGAGACGTCGCTCTTGGCTGGCATACGTTGTCCAGGCCTCGCTGCCGTAGAGCAAGGTACTGAGGACACAGGCCTGATACACTCGGACTTTTGTGTTCCGTGTCAGTGCGCCATTTTCCCACACTCTCTTGGCCAGTCTGAACATAGCAGTGGAAGCCTTACCCATGCGCTTGTTGATTTCTGCATCTAGAGACAGGTTACTGGTGATAGTTGAGCCTAGGTAGGTGAACTCTTGAACCACTTCCAGAGCGTGGTCGCCAATATTGATGGATGGAGCATTTCTGACATCCTGCCCCATGATGTTCGTTTTCTTGAGGCTGATGGTTAGGCCAAATTCATTGCAGGCAGACGCAAACCTGTCGATGAGACTCTGCAGGCATTCTTCAGTGTGAGATGTTAAAGCAGCATCGTCAGCAAAGAGGAGTTCTCTGATGAGGACTTTCCGTACTTTGGACTTCGCTCTTAGACGGGCAAGGTTGAACAACCTGCCCCCTGATCTTGTGTGGAGGAAAATTCCTTCTTCAGAGGATTTGAACGCATGTGAAAGCAGCAGGGAGAAGAAAATCCCAAAAAGTGTGGGTGCGAGAACACAGCCCTGTTTCACACCACTCAGGATAGGAAAGGGCTCTGATGAGGAGCCACCATGTTGAATTGTGCCTTTCATATTGTCATGGAATGAGGTGATGATACTTAGTAGCTTTGGTGGACATCCGATCTTTTCTAGTAGTCTGAAGAGACCACGTCTGCTGACGAGGTCAAAGGCTTTGGTGAGATCAATGAAAGCAATGTAGAGGGGCATCTGTTGTTCACGGCATTTCTCCTGAATCTGACGAAGGGAGAACAGCATGTCAATAGTCGATCTCTCTGCACGAAAGCCACACTGTGCCTCAGGGTAGACGCGCTCGGCCAGCTTCTGGAGCCTGTTCAGAGCGACTCGAGCAAAGACTTTCCCCACTATGCTGAGCAGGGAGATTCCACGGTAGTTGTTGCAGTCACCGCGGTCACCTTTGTTTTTATAGAGGGTGATGATGTTGGCATCGCGCATGTCCTGAGGTACTGCTCCCTCGTCCCAGCACAGGCATAGCAGTTCATGTAGTGCTGAGAGTATAGCAGGCTTGGCACTCTTGATTATTTCAGGGGTAATGCTGTCCTTCCCAGGGGCTTTTCCGCTGGCTAGGGAATCAATGGCAACACTGAGTTCCGATTTGGTTGGCTGTATGTCCAGTTCATCCATGACTGGTAGAGGCTGGGCTGCATTGAGGGCAGTCTCAGTGACAGCATTCTCCCTGGAGTACAGTTCTAGGTAGTGCTCAACCCAGCGGTCCATCTGTTTGCGTTGGTCAGTGATTATGTCCCCCGATTTAGATTTGAGGGGGGTGATCTTCTTGATGGTTGGCCCAAGAGCTCTTTTCATGCCATCATACGTTCCTCTGATGTTTCCGGTGTCTGAGGCCAGCTGAATATGGCTGCATAGGTGTTGCCAGTAGTCGTTTGCGCAACGCCTAGCTGTTCTTTGTGCAGTACTTCTGGCTGCTTTAAGTGCTGCGGATGTTAAATCGCTGGGGGCTTTCTTGTAGTTCAAAAGTGCAATGCGCTTAGCGGCTATGACAGGTTCCAGCTCTTCATTATGAGATTGAAACCAGTCTGCATTTCTCTTCGCACTTTTGCCGTAGGTGGTCAAAGCTGACTCATAGATGGCGTCTCTGATGTGGGCCCACTTGGTCTCAGCATCCCCTGTGGGAGTGTTTTGAAGGGCTGTTACAAGTGAATTTAGAAATTTTTGTAACAGCTGTGGGTGAGAAATTCTGCTCGTGTTGATGCGCGGGTGGCCCTTCTGCTTGGAATGATGCAACTTCTTTGGTCTGAGTCTAACCTTGCTGCACACCAGGGAGTGGTCGGTGTCGCAGTCCGCACTGTGGAAGCTGCGTGTGATTTGAACACTGTTTAAGGCGGCTCGCCTTGTGACAATGAGGTCTAGCTGGTGCCAACGACGTGATCTTGGGTGCCTCCATGAAACCTGGTGACAGGGTTTAGTGTGAAAGAACGAGTTGGTGATGCAGAGGTTATGATAGGTACACAACTCAAGCAGTCTCTGCCCGTTCTCATTCATCCTTCCAACGCCATAGCGCCCAAGGCAGGAGGGCCATGAGTCATGGTCGGCCCCAACCCTGGCATTAAAGTCCCCCAGCAGGAATAGGTGTTCGGTGTTGGGGATGCTGCTAATGATGTTATGGAGTTGTTCATAGAACTGGTCTTTAGCTTCAGGTGGGGAACAGAGTGTTGGAGCATAGATGCTGAGTAGGTGTACTGGACCAGAGGTGGTGAGCAGTCGGATGGACAGTATGCGTTCCGAGCCATTTGAGGGAGGCTCTATCATGCTGAGCAAGGAGTTTCTGATGGCGAAGCCCACTCCATGCTGTCTTGGTTCTTCAGGATCCCTGCCCTGCCAGAAGAAGGTGTAGTCTTGCTCTGCTAGAGAGCCACTCGCGGGGAGGCGAGTCTCCTGAAGTGCTGCAATGTCCACATTGAGTCTACTGAGCTCGTTGTTAATGATGGCGGTCTTCCGAGAATCGTTGATTTGTGTAAGGTCTTCCGACAGGCCAGGACACATAGTTCTGACGTTCCAGCTTGCAAAGCGAAGGGCTGGTACCTTCTTTCCTTTTTTCATGTTGTTTGGTGCGGTGTATCAGTCCACCTTTCGGGCAATGACCCTGAGCTCCAAGCACCCATTGAAGCAGGCAGACTGTGGCGGGACAGAACCTTATTGACCGGGGGCTGCCCGGTTTGAGGCGGGCGGTAGCTGTCCAGTGAGGTGCAATGACCTCTCCCACCGACAAAGGCAACCCGTGGCGCCCAGTTTCTACGCCAATTTATCTGGACTTATAACCCGTAACTGCTGCCTTCCGTGTTGTTTCAGTCGCTGTGAGACAACTATGGAGTGACCTCTCCATGGCGCATGCCTGGGCAAATTTATGGAGGTTGAGAGTTGCCCAGTCGTCAAAACCCCCCTCTCGGCCTTTCTGGTGGGGTCCAAAGGAGTGCAGGACACGACGTTTGGCACCAGTATGGCTGCAGGAACTGCCGGAAACATGCCAAAGGTGACACATGACCGCCTACGGGGTTCCGCTCCGGATTTTCTGTTAGGGTTTACTCCCTTAGCCTTGGTCTCTCCCGAGACGCCCACAAGGCAGTGGGGTTGTTGGGGCCCCTACACAGGTGTAGGATGGTGCCGGTGGGAGGAGGGGATGCAAGGGGGAGGGGTGGTGGGGGGGGGTGCAGGGGAAGGGGGTGCGGGGTGAAGATGGTGCGGGGGGGAGCGGGCTGGGACGGGGTTGTGAGGGGGTGAGCTGAGAGGGTGGAGCAGGGAAGGGGACGGGGGTGGGGGGGGGGGTGGAAGGGGGGTAAAGGGGGGGTGGAATCTGGTGCAGGTAATAAGCCATTTCCTCAGTGCCCACCATCGACGTCCGGAAAGCTCATCTACGTCCTTCGGGAGGTGAAGCATCATTTGGCAGACTTAGAGGTGATTACATTTGCTAAGGGTTTTTTTTTGCAGTGGTTTAAATAAAGGCATGCAGCATTGCCGACAGTGCGCTGCAGATGCTCTCCGAGCCATCTCCCGCGGGCGCTTTGAAGTTGAAATTCAATGCTCTTTAAAAAGCCTAATTTTATTTTAGGGTAACTGTATTGTTCAGACTTGCATCCGGGAGGGTTAAATTTCACATCTTGTCTTCCTTCAGCTGTTCTCTCAATTTTTGCTAGCTGCTGAAATGAAGCCACTGAGGCTAAGAGCAGCAGATATTGTCAGACATTGGCTGAAGGCTTGGATATGAAACCAAATGCTCTGCATCTGGGGTTAAGTGCCAATAAGGATTGTGTTTGAAATGCAAGCAGTTGTCATGAGTTCTAAGAATTTGATGTCAAAGGGAGGTGGTTAGATTCAGTTGTCTGGGAGATGCTCATTGCTATGCACTTCTCTGGTGCGAATGTACCTTGCCACTTAGCCCAAGCCTGAACGTCATCCAGGCTGTGCTGCATGAGTGCTTCATTTTCTGAGGAGTTGCAGATGGAACTGGACATTGTGCAATCAGCAGCAAACATCCCCACTTCTGACTTTATAGAGTAAAGGTCACTGATGAAGCAGCTGAAGATGATTTGGCCTTGGGCACTGCCCTGAAGAACTCTTGCAGCGATGTCCTCGAGACGAAATGATTAACCTCCAGTGCCCACAATGACCTTTGCTCAGTATGACTCCAGCCTGTCGAGAGTTTTGCCCTAATTCTCATTGACTTCAATTTTAGAATGGCTCCGTGATGCCACACTCAGCCAAATACAGCCTTGATGTTGAGGGTGATTTGTCTCACCTCACCTCCAAAATTCATCTCTTTTGTCCATGTTTTGACCAAGACTTTGGTGATGTCTAGAGCAGAGTGGTCCTGGCGGCTCAAACTGAGCAGCGATGAGTAGGTTATTGGTAAGTGCCACTTGTTAGCACTGTCAGTGACTCCTTCCATCATGTTGCTGCTGAGTTAGAGTAGACTGGGGCAGTAATTGGTCAGATTGAATTTATCCTTTTTGTGCACAGGATGTAACTGGGAAATTTTCCCCTGAGTGGTAGATGGCAGTGCAACTGGAAAGCTTGACCAGAGGCATGGCTAGTTCCGGAGCACAAGTCTGCAGCATTACAGCTGGGATGTTGTCGGGACTTGTAGCTTTGCATCCAGTGCATTCAGCCATTTTTCAATATCATGTGGACTGAATTGAATTGGCTGAAGACTAGTTTCTCTGGTGCCAGGGACCTTGGAAGGAGGTTGAGATGGATCATCCACTCAGCACTTCTGGATGAAGGTGATTGTAAATGCTTCAGCCTTGTGTTTTGTTCTCCAGTGCTGCGCTCTGCCATCATTGAGGATGGGGATGTTTGTGGAGCTTCTAGCTCACAATCACAGAATTGTTACAGTGCAGAAGGGGGCCATTTGGTCCATCATTTCTGCAACCATTTACCATATCTTGCTGTTTTCTGTCCTTAAGCCAATTTCTAATCCAGTTGAACCCTGACCCTCCTCTTCCATGAGCCTCAACTTTGTTAACCAGCCTTTTATGTGGCACTTTGTCAAACGCTTTCTTGAAATCCACGTAGACAACATTCATTGTTTTACCTTGATCAACCTTGTCTGTTACTTCATCAAAAAATTCAATCAGTCAAGCACGATCTGCGTTTTACAAATCCATGCTGGTTCTCTTGAATTAGCTCAAACCTCTCCAAGTGCCTTTTGATTCCCCGCTCAACTTATCCACTCTAAACAAAGCCAGCCTTTCCATTACACCACTGGCTCACCACTACCTTCTCTAGGGCAATTAGAAATGGGCAACTAATGCTGGCCTTGCCAGTGATGTTCACATCCCATTTAAAAAAAAAATCCTGCCCATCAATTTTCACTCCATTCATTACCTCTACCATCTTCACTTCTGTTACTTTTATTAGCATCCTCTTCCTGATTTAGCACAGAGACAAAGTACGGCGGCGCAGTGGTTAGCACCGTAGTCTCACCGCTCCAGCGACCCGGGTTCAGTTCTGGGTACTGCCTGTGGAGTTTGCAAGTTCTCCCTGTGACTGTGTGGGTTTCCGCCAGGTGCTCCAGTTTCATCCCACAGCCAAAGACTTGCAGGTTGATGGGTAAATTGGCCATTGTAAATTGCCCCTAGTGTAGGTCGGTGGTAGGAGAATGGTGGGGATGTGGTAGGGAATATGGGATTAATGTAGAATTAGTATAAATGGGTGGTTGTTGGTTGGCACAGACTCGGTGGGCCGAAGGGCCTGTTTCAGTGCTGTATCTCTCTATGACTCTATCTATAACTACTCATTAAGTATTCTAGCATTTCCCTTTGCCTCTAAGGATATAACATCTTTTTTGTCCCTGATAGGCTTCACCCTGCCTCTTGCTACCCATTTACTATTTACATGCCAGTAGATGATTTTAGGATTCCTTTTTATGTTAACTGCCTTTCTGTTCTCTTATTCGCTCTTTACCAGTTTTATTTTTCTCCCCTTTCCCCCTCAAATTACTGTATTAGGCCTGGTTCTCGCTTGAAGAATTCACCCAGCATGCATCATACACCCTCTTTTTTTTCTTGTTTCATTATATTCTTTCCTTTGTCATCCAAGGTGTCCTCTTTTCATTCGCTCTTTTTGAAATGTACCTCGTCTGTACTGGAAACATCTCCTTAAAGACCACCCATTGTTCTGTTACTGTTTTTCCTGTCAGTCTTTGGTTCCATTTTACCCTGGCTAGATCCCTTCTTTTCCTTTGAAGTTAGCCTTCTTCCAATTTAGAAGTTTTACTTTAGACTATTCCTTGCTCTTCTCCATTACCAATCTAAACTTATGATACGATGATTACTCTTATCCAGATGTTCACCCACAGACAGTTGGTCCACTTGCCCACTGCATTTCCCAGCACCAGATTCAGCAGTGCCTCTTCCTAGTTGGACCTCCTGAACACAATTCAGAAATTCCTCCTCCTCTCCCTTCACTCTAACATGATTGCAATTGTTATTTCGGTAATGAAAGTCCCCTAATATCACCATTCTATAGTTCTACGTGATTTCCCTGCAGATTTGCTTCACTCCCTCCCTCTCTAACTCCCTCCCTATTTGGAGACCTCTCAATCATCAGTGAAGTGATGGAAGGTGTCATCGACAGTGCCATCAAGCAGCACTTACCTATCAATAACCTCATCAGTGACGCTAAGTTTGGGTTCCGCCAGGGCCACTCAGCTCCTGACCTCATTACAGCCTTGGTTCAAACATGGACAAAAGAGCTGAACTTGAGAGGTGAGGTGAGAGTGACCGCCTTCGACATAAAGGCAGCATTTGACTGACATATGACATCAAGATGCCCTAGAAAAACTGGAGTCAATGGGAATTGGGGAAAACTCTCTGCTGGTTGGAGTCCTACCTAGTGCAAAGGAAGATGGTTGTGGTTGTTGGAGGTCAATCATTTGAGCTCCAGGACATCACTGCAGGAGATCCTCAGGGTAGTGTCCCAGGCCTAACCACCTTCAGCTGCTTCATCAATGACCTTCCTTCAATCATAAGGTTAGAAGTGGGGATGTTCGCTGATGATTGCACAATATTCAGCACCATTCGCGACTTCTCAGATACTGAAGCAGTCCATGTAGAAATGCAGCAAGACCTGGACAATATCCAGGCTTAGGCTAATGCGTGGCGCAAATGTTACTCGCCACTTAAGTGCCAGGCAATGACCATCTCCAACATGCAAGAATCTAACCATCTCCCCATGATATTCAATGGCATTACCATCGCTGAATTGCTCACTATCAACATCCTAGGGGCTACCATTGACCAGAAACCGAACTGGAGTAGCCATATAAATACCGTGGCTACAAGAGCAGGTCAGAGGCTAGGAATCCTGAGGCGAGTAACACACCACCTGACTCCCCAAAGCCTGTCCACAATCTACAAGGCACAAGTCAGGAGTGTGATGGAATACTCTCCAACAACACTCAAGAAGCTCGACACCATCCAGGACAAAGCCTGCTTGATTGGCACCCCATCCACAAACATTCACTCCCTCTACCACCGATGCACAGTGGCAGCAATGTGTGCCATCTACAAGATGCAACGCACCAAGGCTCCTTCGACAGCACCTTCCAAACCCGCGACCTCTACCAACTAGAAGGACAAGGGCAGCAAATACATGGTAACACCACCATCTGCAAGTTCCCCTCCAAGTCTCACGCAATCCTGACTTGGAACTATATCACCGTTCCTTCACTGTTGCTGGGTCAAAATCCTGGAGCTCCCTCCAGCACTGTGGATGTACCTACCTCACATGGACTGCAGCAGTTCAAGAAGACAGCTCACCACCACCTTCTCGAGGGCAATTAGGGATGAGTAATAAATGCTGGCCTAGCCAGCGATGCCCACATCCCATGAAAGAATAAAGAAAAAATACCCCCAGTAGTGTGATCATGCCCTTTTTTTGTTTCTCAACTGTAACCAAATGGGTTCTGTCTTTGCCTTCTCAAGGGCATCCTCCTTTTTTCCCAACACTACAATGTGTTCCCCCATCAGTACTGCCACCTCTCCTTTTTTTCTCTCTATCTTGTCTGAACACTTTGTATCCCTGAATATTAAGTGCTCAGTTCTCACCATTTTTGAACCATTTTTCCAATGTTGCCACTACATCATATTCCCACACCGCTGTTGTACTTGTTGCTCCCTAACCTTAGTCACCACACCTTGTGTGTTTAACATACATGCATTCTAAACCTGTCTTTGAATTCCTCATAGTCCTCCATAGTCTGTTCCTATCTCCAGTACTACCCAACACTCCTTTATGCATCTTATTCCTTTTTTTCTATTTCTATATGCGGATGCCCATTCCCCTGCCAATTATTTTAAACACTCCTGAACTACACTCGTGAAACCTCCTCACGAGCACATAGGTCTCAGTCCTGTTGAGGTGCAACCCCAACCACTTTAAATAGGTGCCTCCTGTCCCGGAACAAGTCCCAATGTCCAAGAATCTGAAGCCCTCCCTCCTGGATCATGCCTTAAGCCATGGATTCAATCTTCCTATCTTATTTTTACACTCACTAGTGCACTGGGACTAATCCAGAGATTACTACCTTTGAGGTCCTACTTTTTAAACTTCCTACCTAGCTTCTTCAAAACGTCTGACAATAGGACCTCAATGTCTGCCCTCTGTCATTGGTTCTGATACGTACCACAGCTTCTGGCTCACTCCCTTCTCCCTGCAAAATATTCTGCACCCTCTCTGTGATGTCCTTTATCTGGCACCAGCGAGGCAGCACGTCATGCGGTACTCACAATGACGGTTACAAAATGTTTGTCTCTCTCTCTAACTATGGAATCTCTGTAATGACTGCATTTCTACACTCTTTGCAGCTCCCTCCTGTGCACTCTTTCCCATTTGTAGTGCCATGGTCTAGAGTGCACTCCTTCAAGGTGCCGTCACTTCCAGCAGTCTCCAATGCTGAGCGTGGCTGAGAGTGGCACACGCCCCGAAGACTCCTGCGCTTCCTTCCTCTTCTTTCGCTTCTGGATGGCCACCCACCTACTATCTTGAACTCTCGCTGCCTTTGGGGTGACCACCTCCTGGAACATACGATCCAGCAAACTCTCATCCTTCCTAATGCTCCGTAGTGACTCCAGCAGAAATCCTGACCTCGAGCATCTAGTTAGTACCTTGTTTAAACTATTCATTTTAATTGATGCTTCTGTACCTGCTTTGTGGTAATACCCTTCTTCACGTAGTTATATTTACCGGATTGAAATTTTTTAGTTCCCTGGCTCCTAGTTTAAATGCCCTAATTTAGAGTGAGAAAAAGAGAACTTTTCACAAACCAATCACTTATCTGCTTTCCTGTGGCATCACATTTGATTTTTCCCCCCCCCCCCGCCCCCTTATCAAACCAACTTGTGCTGACTCCCCGTCACCATTTTTAACTGTGGGTCTCTGGCAGCGCTCTCTTCTCTGTTACTGCTTTTAACTGTGGGCGTCCAGCACTGCACAGTCTCAGGCTCGAGCTCTCTGGCTCCTGCCTACTCCCTGCTGCCAGTGGAATTTTTGGGCCAGCTATTATTTTGGCATGATTGCATGAAAATATTTTTAATTGACGAGTTTGTTAAATCAGTATTGTGCGTGTATTGCCAAACTATTGAAGGTATTCGTGAAGTAATAACATTGGCTAGTGAAAATAGGCTTTCAGTGATCAAAAATGTATGTGTTTTTGATCACTGAAAGCCAACTTCCAGTATTTGTGTATGTATATTATAGTTTTATGTATATGTGTATATTTTCCCTTTTGAAAATTCGTATTGCAACTTCCATCACCTTTCCAGACAATGGATTCCAGATCATAACTGGCTGTTTTTAAAAAAAAAAAAAAATTAATCTCAATTTCCTCCCTGGCTTTTTTGCCAATTATTTGAGATCTGTGTCCTCTTCTAGTTGCCAACTCTCATGGAAAGTTTCTCCTTATTTCCTCTATCAATATTCTTTATAAATTTGAAAATCTTTATTAAATCTCCCCTTGCCTTATGTCACATGAAGCTGAATTAACGAACACAGTTCCAACAATTTGTTGCAGTTCAGATTACCTTTCAATTGTATAATATGATTCACCAACCTTGTGTGATCAGATTTTTTTTTAACTATGACAGTTACCTAGATGTGCAGAACATTTTCAAAAGCAAGATACTGCGAATGTTAGAAATTTGAAATAAAAACAGAAAATGTTAGAAATAACTCAGCGGGTCTGGCAGCATCCGTGGAGAGAGAAACAGAGTTAACGTTTCAGGTTGATGACCTTTCATCAGAACTCAGCATTTATTCTTTCTAAATAAATATATTCAAAATAGTAACATCTATTTATTTTAGTTTAAGATGATCATTTTGTAGTGGCTTGATTTATGTTGCGAAGGGTTTTAAGTTAAACTCATGAGCAGTTACAGTGCCAGAGACATTTCCCGTTAACTGCTTCTATTATTGGATGAATGCTTGTGATAGTGAAGCAGTAGTTTAGATGTTTCCCATTAATTTTAGGATCTGAATTCAAACTTAGCCTTGGATGATATAATAGTCTTATATTTGGCATAAAATTAAGATGGACAGTTTCAATCCACTGGTCTGGGCCCACAGCACCAAAACTGACACTAAAACAGCATTTTTGCTTAATGGCTGCAAGATAACTAGTGTAGGAATTGAAAAGGAATGCTTTTCTGCAAATGGGCAAGGGGGTGTTGACAGAGTAGAGAACTTTAGTCTGGATTTTGCAGTCAGCGGTGAGGATGGGGGTTCACTTATAGCTTATAGAGGTGATCTCATTGAAACTTAAATTCTTACAGGGCGTGACAGGTTGGATGTAGATAGGATGTTTCCACTGCCTAGTGAGTCTAGAACCAGGGGACATAATCTCAGAATAAGGGGTAGGCCATTTACGACTGAGATGAGGAGGAATTTCTTCACTTGGAGGGTGGTGAATGTTTAGAATTCTTTACCCGAGAGGGCTGTGGAAGCTCAATCACTGAGCATCTTCAAGACAGAAATTGGTAGATTCCTGGAGACAAATGGCATCAAGGGATATGGAGATAGCGTGGGAAAGTGGCCTTGAGGTAGGTGATCTAATTGAATGGTGGAATAGGCTCAATGGGCTGAATGGCCTACTCCTGTTCCTATGTTCCTACCTGTCCATGGATCTCTCGGCTTTTGAGTGGCACTTTGCAGTATTTAGAGATCCTTTTCAGCGCTCTAAAGGGGATCTGTGGCATGTGTGAGCAAGCCAAGCAATGTGTCTCTTCAACTAATAAGACTGAAGAATCTTTGAGACAGTATAAATTAGAATATTTAATTCAATGTAAAATCATGTACAGCAAGTGAAATAGGGAAAGATAGATGTGTTAGAGATGACTCAAGTTTTTTCAAAAAATTGATTTTTAAATAATTTCCAGCAATTAAATTCTGAAGGAATGAGATGCCACATTTGTCAAAGTAATTATTGTCTCTCTCTTTAAATTTAAGACTTATCTCACCGTTAAAGTCACTTGCACATGAATACGCTGGGTGTAACTTTTTCTGGTGTGTTTAGAAACATAGAAAATAGGAGAAGGAGTAGGCCATTCGGCCCTTTTGAGCCTGCTGCGCAATTCATTATGATCATGGCTGATCATCCAACTCAGTAGCCTGTTCCCACTTTCGCCCCATACCCTTTGATCTCTTTAGACCCAAGAGCTATATCTAATTCCTTCTTGAAAACATAGTGTTTTGGCCTCAACTGCTTTCTGTGGTAGCGAATTCCACAGGCTCACCACTGTCTGGGTGAAGAAATTTCTCCTCATCTCAGTCCTGAAAGGTTTACCCCGTATCCTTAGACTATGACCCCTGGTTCTGGACTCTCCCACCATC
Source organism: Heterodontus francisci (assembly GCF_036365525.1). Lineage (NCBI taxonomy): Eukaryota > Metazoa > Chordata > Chondrichthyes > Heterodontiformes > Heterodontidae > Heterodontus > Heterodontus francisci. The sequence goes on from NC_090382.1 coordinate 68,161,992, forward strand.
GGGAACATCCTTCCTGCATCTACCCTGTCACGTCCTATTAGAATTTTATAGGTTTCTATGAGCTTCCCCCTTTACTCTTCTGAACTCCAGCGAATATAATCCTAACTGACTCAATCTCTCCTCATACATCAGTCCCGCCATCCCAGGGATCAGTCTGGTAAACCTTCGCTGCACTCCCTCTATAGCAAGAACATCCTTCCTCAGATATGGAGACCAAAACTGCACGCAATATTCCAGGTGTGGCCTCACCAAGGCCCTGTATAATTGCAGCAAGACATCCCCGCTCCTGTACTCGAATCCTCTCGCTATGAAGGCCAACATACCATTTGCCTTTTTTATCGCCTGTTGCACTTGCATGCTTATCTTCAGTGACTGGTGTATGAGAACACCAAGGTCTGGCTGCATATTCTCCTCTCTGTTTATAGCCATTTAGTAGATAACTAGTGGGAAAGTATTGCAAATTGTCGCCCTTCCCGTGTTTGAATGCTAGGTCACTCGCTGAAGTTGCAGTTTTTGAAGGAATAGGGTAAATCTGTCAGCAACTTCAGTGTTTCCGCATTTAACCACACATATGCAGGTAGCCGGCATTTGCTGTCTGATATTCCATAATAGTAAATACTGATAGCGTCATCTTTATTCCTGTTGCAAAGTCCGGGCTAATATATTTTATATTGGAGTTATTGCATTGTCTATTTCAGCCAGGCAGTATCTTGTTTATACTCCTTGCTGGCAGGCAGGTAGAATTTAAAAAGTACACTGGAGGTCCCATGGACCTACCCTCAGCATATTCCAAATGAAGTTTTAATGCCCTTCAGGAGCTATACGCTGAGATATCATACTAAAGCTGTTTGTAATGTTTCTCATGGTGTTTCAGCATTTTTCGAGTCAGGTCAAAAGCTAGCTCTACAGTGTAGTGTTGTTGTGAAGTGAAAATCACTTTGCATTGACATTAAAGTTGCAATAATAATGTATCCTCTCCTCTGTGTCTCCTCATACTTTCTCTGTCCTGAAAGTGCTCAATGTTGACACTTCGTGCCTGAAGTGGAAGGTGGTCTGTCCCCAGTGCTAATATCTCTTGCTTTGAGTGCAACATTTATATTAAAAAAGCAACTGTTTTAATTTTGCTCTGTTGTGTTAGTAGGCTGTATTGGATGTAATGGTGGAAGTAACTTCAGAAGGTTAAGGAATAGTGAGGTTCTGCATATTGTATTATTTGAGTGAAATGAAATTATTTGATAGTCTCTAAAAATACATTTTTGAACGCTAAAAGCTAGTAACTATGGTCTTTACTTAGTCTTCCTCTGTCATATGAAATAAAGCTGACTACTTCATCAGGCTTCCAAACATTTTCAAAGTGGTTTATTTAATACCACTGAACATTGTTTTGAATTTATTCCTGGGGCTCCCATTGAATAAATGATCAATGTGATGCGTGTGTCTTGGAATTTTAATTTCAAGTTGCATAATAATTCATGTTACAGCACACTAATGGAACTTTTCAGTTTGGCTATGTTGTCATTTAAAACTTGTACGCTTTTCATATTTGTTTGAAAGGGATGGGAAGGAGCAGGATAATATTGGGACTCGAGTTTTTTCTACCGGAGATGATTTAATTTCTCATTTTTAATCATAAGTTGACTATCCTATGCTTTACATTTTGAATTTGAGAGGTGAGAGAAAATTGCGAATTTGACTTTTTTGAAGTTTAGCATATTAGTAATTGGTCAAGGCGGTAAAGGAAGCTTGCTTCTAAAGAAGCAACCAACAAAATGTAACTTTCAATCCCTTAATCAGAAATGTCAAGTTATTTTGTTTGTATCTTTTTTCTTAAGTTGCATGTTTAATATGAAACTTGGTATGAAGCTTTTTTTTGTAGACTAACATTATTTGTGCATGAACTGCATTTAATGTATGGCTGTTGTGTTTGTGTTTTTGCATTTTCGCCTGCAACACTCCTACTAACTGATGTGATGAACCAAAACAAAAGGAATTGGTAAATTATCCACTGCTGATGGTAAAGCGTTCGCAGATCCTGAGGTACTCCGAAGACTGACTTCTTCTGTTAGTTGTGCGTTGGATGAAGCTGCTGCTGCCTTGACCCGAATGAGAGCAGAGAATACTTTAAATGCAGGACAAGCAGACAAGTATGTGTTTCTTTTTATTTACATATTTTGTGCGGGACAAGTGAAATTGGAAAGGATGATTATTCAACAAAACAATGAGTAGGATACAACACTACAAATTTATAAAACTGTATTAAGTTTTATGGCATTTCTGGTTCTCTATTACTTTATGATAACTGATTAAATTCTGTTTTTACTACACAAGTTAACTGGATTTGTTCTGACATACAAATGATTTCACTTTTTTTCGTGAAAACCACCAATCAATGGTCTTCATGTGTAGCTTCCAGCTGTATTCTACTTTGTAGAGTAGCTGTTGCATGACTTAAAAGTTTAAACAACTAATCTGTGACAGTGCTTGATCGTTTAAATATGTGAATTTTAATGGATGTTTACATACAAACTATTTAAATTCACTCGTATTAACCCTTAGACTGGTCACAGATCCAGAAAAATTGTTGGTTGTCCTTAATCAATTAGCTAAGGTTTCAGCTCGGGCACAGTAATGCTGAAGTATACACTATTATACTGTAAATGCTCAAATGTCCAGGAGTTTTATTGCTGTAAAGTTAATCCTGTGCTGTGAAATTCAAAATTTTGTTAGTGTAAATTTAAATGTGTTCCCTGTTTAAATGTGTTAAAATTTAAATGTTAAATTTACTTTCTAACGTTTTCTCTGTTCTCTTCCATTCTCTGTCCAGTTTACTTTTAAAAGTAAAGTTTTACATTATGCATACTTAATCTATTCCAAAATTGTTCTCTTCGTTTAATAACTAACTTCCAAATGGCTTCTACATTTTTTCCAAGGCTAATGTTTTAGTAATTTATTTCATAGTATTAATCTGGATTCAAAACAGGAAGGGCTGCTTTCTGACCAGTATATTCATTGTTGAGTACATAGAACAATAAAGTGGCAACAGTGTGAGCATAGGCCCATCTTGACAATAGAGGTGTATGATTTCAAAGGACTTATAAAGTGAAAAAGGGGGCAGAGTGGTGGAGGTGCAGTGGATTTAACCTTGTGGCTGGTTGTTGGTGAGTAAATGCCCTTTTTTAAAAAAGGAAATTCATAAATTGACAGTACAGATACTTGCATCTCTCTAACAGCAAATTAGATTCTCAATTGACTGTATGGTATTGTCAGATTTTGTGGGATGAGTCAGAAAGCCACTTAATTTCTTCTCTCCCCATAACTCCTGACATCACTGAGGGCAGTGATTTATGCTTTTCGTAGGAAAATGGATAGAGTCATGGTATAGAAATCCAGAATAAAACAATTTGACTTATTCACTGTAAACCAAAAGCTATAATTGTAAATCTAGAATTCAGGTATAGAGCCACCACAAAACAAAAGTTCTGGAATCCCACATAATAAAAACAGATTTTTACTTAGTCACTGTATAACAATCACCCTGTTCATCACACAGACAATCTTCTATATGCACTGCATATTCGTCTAGGGCCAGGCAATGTTGCTTAGATTCAGGCACAAAAAAAGTAGTGCAGTCAGAGAACTTGTATTTGGCTGTTAATGTTCTCCACATAGTTGTATTCTGGAGTACTGCACATGAAGATTGGCAGGTGAACTGTCATGATGAATTAACCTGGTGCCCCAGAAATCCACAAAAGGAGGAGAGCTGAAACGTATGGGTTCTGAGAAATGGTTTCTTCACCTTGCAATGCCAGATAGAGCGAGCATCGGTTTATGGCACTCCATCAGTTCTCTTGTAAATTACTACCCATTGCTATCCATTGAAAATTAGTGTGAACCATTTGTCTTTGAAAAGGATGGGGCTGCTGTCTAAATTTAGTCAAGGCTGTAAGCTATTGTAGATCACTGTTCCATGGCTAATTTTAATGCGGCAATTTCCTTTTATTTCATCCCTTTGTACATCTGCCATTCTCTGCCTGATTTTGTTGTATTCTTTTTGCCAAATATTTACATTGGATATAATTTAAAAATTAATTAGTTTTAAACTGATAAGCCATCAATTTAAATATCCAATTGGTTAACTAAAAGCTATCTGCATTGTATGGCGCACATGCTCAAAACGAGTAGAAAATCCATGGCATTAGCAGCTATGATCAAAAGTGAATGGTGATACTTGTGTTTTAAAATCAAATGTGTTGTTTCAGGTTTTTAAGTCAAACTTGCTGGGTATATTTAAGTGCTGTGTTTTTTTTTTCTGGTTCAGCAACAACTAGAGTTCAGAAATAAATCGCTATGGTACATAACTATTTATTTCTATAAAATTTGACCTGTAGAAGTAAATTATTTTAATTTGTTTTGGGTTTAGCCGAAGCTTAGCAGAAGCATGCTCAGATGGAGACGTAAATGCCGTACGAAAACTGCTAGATGAAGGACGAAGTGTAAATGAGCATACAGAAGAGGGTGAAAGTCTCCTTTGCTTGGCATGCTCAGCTGGCTACTATGAACTTGCACAAGTATGTATTGAGAAACCCATTTGAACAGTATGAGGATAAGCTCAGACAAAACTGACTGAGTACTGCAGTAACATTGTGGTTCAGGTGTGGGAAGTATGGTGTAATGTGTAGGTGGGGAAGGAGTGGCCACAGTGAGCAGGAGGGATTAGCCTTTGGTGAACTGAGTTTTGTTAGGGCTTGAATGTCTGTGCACTCAACAAGAATGAAGATATGGTTGGGGATGACATAGAACAAATACTTTCTAGAGCATTAGAGGTTTAGGCAGTGGGGGGGTCAAACACTCTGCCATCAGAAGGGTTATGGGAAGGCTGTGTAAGAGCTGGAAACCTTTTCCCTCCGCTGATTAGCCAGATCAGATGTCAAGTTCTGTATAGAAAAAGATCAAACTTTTTTCTTGTGCATGGAGAGAATTCCATTGCTCCTTCAAAGGCTTGGGAACTATACTTGCAACCTATAGTATAAATCCAGATGTCCATGTACTAAATTTACTGGCTAGGGATATAATTTTACAAGTTTGCCATGTCCCCTGGGGGAAGCAAGTCAAGTGATCAGGAGCCATTGACTGTATCCAATTTGTGCTGTTGAATAGTAAATCTACCTTTTGAGCCCTGTTAAATTAACAACTTTATTATTCAGGTTTTGCTAGCTGTGCATGCTAATGTTGAAGATCGTGGCATTAAGGGAGACATAACACCATTGATGGCAGCTGCCAGTGGAGGCTATGTAGACATAGTAAAACTGCTATTAGCCCATGACGCTGATGTAAATGCTCAGTCTTCAACAGGTGAGTTGTGAAGATACTTTGCTATCTAATTTTGCTTTCTGTGTAAAGTGAGATGACACTTTAGACTTCGAATACTTGATTTTTTTTCAGGAAACACAGCACTCACTTATGCCTGTGCTGGAGGGTTTGTTGATGTTGTAAAAGTACTTTTGAAAGCAGGAGCCAATATTGAGGATCACAATGAAAATGGTCATACACCTCTAATGGAAGCAGCAAGTGCTGGCCATGTGGAAGTTGCTCGGGTGCTTTTAGAATATGGAGCTGGAATCAATACTCACTCAAATGAGTTCAAGGAAAGTGCGCTTACACTGGCATGTTACAAAGGTATGATGTTGATCTTTCATGAGCTGTATGTCGTGACAAAACATTCATTTTGAAATTTGAAAACCATATTGAATTTAGGTATTCATTTCTAAGTAGCTAAAATTAAGCAGATAAGTTAGTAGTGTGGTGTTTAAATGAATGAAGTTGTTGGCATTCCCAAGAGGATTTAGTTGAGATCTTTGGTCATAGCAAGGTTGTTGGAGATAGTAACCTAATAAGGTGGTCAGTAGGTACTCAGAGCAATTAGAATGCAGTTTATAACACACTTCATGATTTCAAATTTTATAAGTAAAAAGCAGCTCAAGTAGTTTCAAGTTAGGACCATTTTGAAGCATTGTAGTGCTGGTGAACCTATATTAGCTGTGTATTTAACGCTACAATATAAAAGCTTTCAAAATCAACCCTTCAAAACAGAGTTCTATTTTCTTTGAGCCATATTGGTGTATTCTGCAATTCTTATCTTCTTCTCCCTTCCTCAAAAAAGTTAAAGTAAAGCAAATTAAAATTAAGAAAACATTCAGATAAAAGCCTAATATCAGGGGCTTGATGTGGACATACTTCTACCACAGGCCAAAAACATTTTTTTAACTTGTAGCTCCTTCAAGACTTACCTCTCTTTAAAATTATGTTTTATGATCTGACAGATGAACAGCGCATCATACTTCCTTTTATTTGTTTTAAGAACATAAATAGGAGCAAGAATAAGCCTTACGGCTCATCAAACCTTCTCCGCAGTTGAATAAGATCATGGTTGATCTACCTCAACTCGACTTACCCGCCCGATTCCCGTATCTGTTGATTCCCTTAGAGTCCAAAGATCTATTGATCTCAGCCTTGAATATACTCAACGACCTGAGCATCCACAGCTCTCTGGGCTGGAGAATTCCAAGAATTAAACAACACATGACTTCATATTGAAATTATGTGGAAAAATTGCAGACCTCCATTCAGTCTGAAAAGAAGAGAATTAAAGCGAATAAGTTCATACATAAAAGAAACTGATGTTTTAAATACATTTGCAAGGTGTTATGCATGTCGAATATAATTATATTAATTAATTCTAACTGACCTATATATCATATAGGGCATTTGGAAATGGTGCGGTTTCTTCTTGAAGCTGGTGCTGATCAGGAGCACAAAACCGATGAGATGCATACAGCTTTAATGGAAGCATGTATGGTAAGTGTTTTTGTGCATCTTCTTTCCCACTTCTCCCAAAATTGCTGTACCAATTCCTTTTATTTTTGGTCTCAACCTGTTACATTTTGTTTAATGCAATGAATGTGATAACTTTCTTGAACAAGGTAGGAGTCAGATTGTCAACTGTTTATCGACTGAGAAAAATATGCTAGCAAGTCTGTCTTAAAAGAATTCAAAACACTAGAATGAGGAATTTATACAATTTTCAAGACTATTTCCTTTACACAATAACTTATTTAAATTTTTGGTTGCATGTTCTTGAATATTTCTGCAGAAAGTTGAAGATTTTTGAGTTAAGCAGGAACTTTCTTGTATACAATAGGTTGTTTGGATTGTACAAAAGAATGCTGTGAATGTTTCACTGTTTTATTAACCTTTTATGCAAAGTAAATTGCTGTCTTTATTTGCTGTTAAGATTCAAAACTGGATTAACTTTTATTTCATGTTGCATATTAGAATGGAATGTGCTAAGTATTTAACATATAAAGATGCTGATAATTGTCTTTATTCAATAGGACGGCCACGTTGAAGTAGCTCGGCTCCTTTTGGACAGCGGCGCACAAGTAAACATGCCAGCTGATTCTTTTGAGTCTCCATTGACTCTTGCTGCTTGTGGTGGTCACGTGGAGCTAGCAGCTTTGCTCATAGAAAGGGGAGCAAACCTAGAAGAAGTAAATGACGAAGGATATACACCATTAATGGAAGCTTCACGAGAAGGTCATGAGGAAATGGTAGCATTGCTGCTTGCCCAGGGTATGAAATATCCCATGCATTTAACTTTACATAGAAGACTCATTGACAATGCATTGGAACTATCGACTATTTACTGAATATTCTGGATACAGCTATTTGGATTTAAATGATTGTTTCATTATATTGGTCTTGGATTTAGGAATTTTAAAAAGTTTTTTTGAGCCAAGTAGTTAAATTAGGCTTCTTGTGTCTTTTTTTTTTAGATACAATGGGACACAGAGAAACTAAGCATAATTCCCTGGTTAGCAAATATTCAGTTTCATATCATGGTTGATGGGTACTAATATAAAAGTTCTGATACCTTTCATTACTTTCAACTGCTAAAGTAACACAGTGAAGTATTTGGTATGTTCGTTTTTGGCAAACCAGTTTTTAAAGATTCATTTTGTTTGTTGGAACCTCCATTAAACAGCACTCTGTTATCTTCCCTTTTAGTTGTGTATTTTGCAGAACAAAGGCTTAGTGAAATACCTCTTTCTGCATTCCATTAATGCCATTTTCCTGTTGACATCAACCACTTGGCTCAGAAAAGACTGTATTCAACTTATCATACCTTGTCTTAATTCCCATGATGAGAGTATTGTATGCAAAACAAAAACAAATCTGTGTTTGAGTAACTAGCAATCTGGAATATCTTTGCAATTGCTATTAATATTGTTTTTATTGGCATTTGTATGAGTTACAGTAGGTCTAAAGTATTTCCAATCTTGAAATTTCTATGCCATCCATAATTGGTTATTTGCTCACTCTTGTGAAAACTTTCACAACAGTAGTTCCACTTCAGAATAGCTCATTGTAAACGTGAAGAGCTTGAGAAATTTGAGATGTGATAAAACGCTATGCAAAAAACAAGCCTTATGGTGACTGTGTTTAAAGTTGTATATAATTTACATATAATTTGTAGTTATGTCCCTCGTAATATCCCATTGCAGGTGGGTCCATTAATATTATCCTGAACTGAAAAACTCAATAGTTATTTAAGAAAGCAGTGGTCTGGTATTTCTTTGGTGCCCTTGTTTGAAATATTTACTGAAGATACCTTCACTTTGTATTCTAGTCATTTGTCTAGGCAGACCTTTGATCCCCAAGACCTGGACAGTGTCTTGTAACAATCATTTAAAAAAAAAAAATTGCCTATTACTGTATTTCAACTTTGTGATTTGTATCATGTGTTCTCAGGTAATCTTTCTGACTTTGGAAGGGTGGTAGAATAAACACTTGGCAAAACTGACTTTAGCTATCAGGTGCCAAATCTGTTAAACAATAAATAGATGTGAGCAGAAGCAGTGAGAAAATGTAGACTTGCAGTAGTTGCAGGTTTACCTGTTCTCCATCATTCTTCTGAAGATTGGAAATTAGAGTCAGCAATGCCTGCTGTGCTCAATTGCAAAATAAGCTGGCCACAAGGTCCTACATTGCAGTTTATGGCTGACAATCCATGAAGTGTCTCTTGTCTGTTTATCTCCGATACCTTCAGACAGATGACTCAATTCAAACACTATGAGCGGAGACTACTTTATTTTAAAAATAATGAAAAGCGAAAATTTCACCATGTGTCACTTGAAATTAAAAACTGCCAATCAAATCAAACATATCTTCAGACACAGCTCACTAATTGTTAATATTTGAATTGAACGGCTTTACTGTTTCCTCAGTACCTGGTATAGTGTGTGTTCTGGTTCCGTTGTGTATTAAAATAAGCTGAATTATTTTCTGTGAACGAGTGTGGTTTTTAAACTATATAGGTACTATTATGGAACAAAAGAAACACCTGACATAGCCCCATGTGTGGCATTATGAGAATACCACAGTATTGTGATAGACAAGGCAAAAATGTTTTGTATTTGTCTTGGCTTTGTTTTTCAGCTAACCTGTATGTAGGACGTGTGTAACTTTATGTATGAAATACAGAGAGTTCCATAATAAAGTCACCAAACAAAAGCAATGACAATACCAGTGATACATAACTAAAATCATTGGTGCTTAGTTGAGCAAACTCTTAATTAATTATAAATTGTTGCCTGAATTATTTTTTTTTAGGAGCCAATATAAATGCACAGACAGAAGAAACCCAAGAGACTGCACTGACTCTAGCTTGCTGTGGAGGCTTCTTGGAAGTTGCAGACTTTTTAATAAAGGCAGGAGCTGACATTGAATTGGGTTGCTCTACACCATTGATGGAGGCTGCTCAAGAAGGCCATCTTGAATTGGTCAAATATTTACTTGCAGCAGGTGTGTTCCTGATTTCATAATGGTTATTTGCCCAGTGCCTAATATCTCAAATGAGGTTTTACTATTTCACTTTGCAAACCAGAAGAATTGTGTAGCAGCTTAAGTGTAAAAGTACTGTCAAGTCAGTGCAGTATGCAGCTTTGTAATGCCAAATGCAGTATGGTGTGCATCCTTATCTCTGCATATAGTCATTTGTTAAGTCAAATTTCATTTTCAAAAATAGAAAATTCAATTCCGCTTTAATATGTGAGCAATCTCATAATATGCTATTCTCTAAATGGGTAAAAATTGGTTAATTAGTACTTTTTGTTCCTTCAGCTATGCTGCTAGCAGTCCACAAAGGAATAAAGTGCATCTTTAACCAGTTTTCTTATACCTGATTACTAATGTTGCAGAAAGAGTATAAATAGACTGTCATTTTTTGCTGCTTGATTTTTTTTCTCTCCTGATTTTTTTTTTAATGATGCTTATGTTGGCAATCTTCTTGGGCTTTTGGGTTTGTTCTCCTGTTGTCAAAAAATTAAGAGTTGGAATACATTTTAACTTTGCAGTTCTAGTTCAGTCTAAACGTACACATCAATATGGGCACTAATTTTGGTAATTGCAAGTGCTGAGATCACAAACAAACAAGAACTCCTTGCAGTAAATTAATTATCTTTTCATTACTTTGGAAGAAGCTCGATTGCATCAGTCACTTAAAAGTAAATGCATTTAACATATTGAAAGAATGCATTTTAGTTATTGTTGGTGCTCTCCAACTCTGAAAATTCTATTGGAGGGGTAATGGAGGAAGAACCATCAATTTCAAGTTGAAAGCCGAGTGTAGTATGTGAAGGTCTGTCGGATGTCGGATCTCACTAAGTACTCAAAGCCTTGCATCTGAGATAGGAATTGCATCCTGCATTTATAAATGTTTCACTTTAACTACTGCTTCATTAAATTATTTTATACATTATGATTTTCCATCAAAAACATGTTGCATTTCTAAATTGATAAATGTGTTTACTGGATAACCTTTCCAAACTTTTTTTGTACATCTAAATTACACTGAACATATCTTTGTATGTTATCTTCAAAATGTTAAAGAATTCTTGTTTTTGTTAGGAGCAAATGTTCATGCCACTACAGCTACAGGAGATACAGCCTTAACATATGCCTGTGAAAATGGGCATACTGATGTTGCTGATGTTCTTTTGCAAGCAGGAGCTGATCTGGTAAGAATCACCATAACCTGTAACAACATACTGCACCAATAGGCATATGCAAATGTGTTTTGCTTGACTACAGTTGAATATATAAATTTAAACCATCTTAGCTAATGTTCAGTAGTTCAATTTAAATGTACTTTATCTAAAAGATGCATCATTGCCAAGCTAAATTATAAGTTTAATATGAATTGCGTAGTATTGTGTTCGTAATTCTTTTTTAACAGGGTGGAATTTTGTATGTGCAGTTTCAAATGGGAAATAGTCTAAAATTAGACTTGTAGCTTTTGAGCCCTTTCATTAGATTCCAAAACCTTACTTCATTTTTTTAGGAGCATGAATCTGAAGGTGGGAGGACACCCTTGATGAAAGCTGCAAGAGCTGGCCATTTATGTACAGTACAGTTCCTCATCAGTAAAGGTGAGCCTTTATCTATGTCCTACAGAATGTCATGAAGTTTTGTTCTGCGTACAACTGTACAAGACTGAATTTCAAATTTTGAACTACTATTGTAAAAGAAATTAGTGGGTTGAATGAACGATCTTCCCCACTGGTGAGGAAAGTATAAGACAAGACATGCCAATTTTCTCTGGATGGCCTTTTTGGTTTTCAGATCACAAACTGAACAACACTGGAATAAACAAAATATTTTTGCAATAATATTACTCAAATTTTAGAAATAGGCTATTTGTGTAATAACCTGACTGGCACAATTAAAACTCATGTATTTAGCAACAAGCCCATCTATTTAGGTGTAGGTTGTTGTCTGCAGCACAGTATACTGACGAAGAATTGGTGATATGGGTCTGTGAATTAGAGATTTTGGATGAATTTTAAATCCAGAATACACTACTGTAAAGGGTACTTTGGAGCTGGAGGCAGTAAAATGCTGCAGGAGAGATGCTTGATGGAACATTTTCCTTTTTTGGAGTCCGCTTGATTGTGAAACCTAGGTAACTTTCTGAACAATTTTGAACTTTAAGATATATTCTTCTTGATCATATATTGGAATGATGCAGGAGATCTGAAAGGTGGAGCTGTCTGAAGATTGCAAAGCAAATGTGCTTCCACTCTCAGGTTCAAGGTTACCAGAACTGATCATGGCAATAAGTTCTGTATGTTTCTGTGAAGGATAAGAGGTAGAATTATTGTCCCAGAAGCTATTCTGAAATCCTCATTTGACTTCCCAAGAGATATGGGATCTTCGAGTGAAAAATACCAAATGAACACTTAAGATAATCCTGGCTTTAGGGAAACCTATAATTTAACTTTTAATAGTACTCAAAAAAAAAAAAAATGTTTTTTTCTGCATATTGCTGAAATAGTGAGTATTCAATCTTCAGAGTTCCTTTTGATTCTTGACTGAAACTCATTCGCTATTAATGTGTTGCAAGTACTTGTCCATCTTCCTGCCCTTGAGCACAGAATGATAAGCAGATTTTTGTAAAACATTTTTTCTTTTTTTAAAACGGGGAATGATATAAATCTGAGAAATTCAAGAAACCTTATGAGAATTGTGTTTGAGACAGATCCTGAAACACTTTATGGTTTCTAGTCACTAACGCTGCTAGGTTTGGCAAATAAATTCTATTTGGTCGATATCCTTGAAGCAGCTGTCCTAAAGTCAACCTGTTGAAACTGACTATACATTTGCCAAACATTATTCACCTGATATATCTCCAGTAGCTCCACTACACTCATAGGTACTGCTAAAGAGGGTATACAGATGTGATTTTGCCTTTCTTCATCCTGCTACCAGGAAAATATATATATTTTAAATTGAAAGTGGTTCCATAGAATATCTGTAGTATGAGAAGTTATTGCACTCCAACTGACTTGTGTTTATAGTAATATTAGAATTGATGCAAAACACTGTGCAGATTGCACACACAGTAACAGCTTGAACTTTGTCTTTTCAGGAGCAAACGTGAACAGGGCTACAGCTAACAATGATCATACAGTGGTGTCTTTAGCATGTGCTGGAGGGCACCTTGCTGTTGTTGAACTGCTTTTAGCGCATGGGGCAGATCCGACACATCGATTAAAGGTATTTAAAATCTGCTTTGTAAACTCCATTTTTTAAGACTGCAAACTGTACAGTCTGATATTGCAAATATCTTTGATAAAATTCCTCTAATGATAAAAGGAGAGTTGTCTTGTCTTTGTGTTTCTCAGGATGGCTCCACTATGCTCATAGAAGCTGCTAAAGGGGGACATACAAATGTGGTTTCGTACTTGCTAGACTACCCAAACAACATCCTACCTGTACCGGGACCAGATGTGGCTCAGCTCACACCACCTTCACATGACCAGTCTCAGGTGAGTTTACCAATTATTTTCAACTTCCTGCACCTCACTGTAAAATTTAAACAATTTTTATGTTCAGGCTGATGTTAAAGCTGACCATTTGCTTTTTAAACCAGTTGTGAACAGACCCCAAGAAAAATGCAAACTTGAAGCAAGAAAATTTAGTTGAACATTGTAATCTTGTGTGGTGCAGTTAAGCCGTTCCTAGCAAAGTTAATTTTTTTTGTTGATTATAGCTGTTTCTACATAAGCTTGCAGTTCATTTTAACTTGCTATATGTTCTAGACTACATTAACTTTAAACTGGCATCATTTACAAAACTAATGCCCACATGAATCAAAGTTGCACATGATTTGGGAAATCATAATTTGCAATAGTCATACGTGAAACAAGAGTAAAATTTGTATGTCATGTATGTTCTCATTTATCTTTTTAATATTGGCTACAGCTTGCATTACTTTTATTTTGGAAAGTTTGTAATTGTGACTTTGAAAGTTCTATCGGGGATATTGTTATAAAGTCTCCCTAATAAATGTAGTTTCCAATTAAGTTACAACCAGGATTAGACGAGCACTGTAGCAGAATTTGAATTTATTGCTCCATTCTTTACTTTTAATTGGAGCAAGATCTGGGTAGCAGAGGTGAAAAATTGCTTTGGTCTAATCTTGTAGATTAGAGATTTAGAGATACAGCACTGAAACACAGGCCCTTTGGCCCACCGAGTCTGTGCCAACCATTAACCACCCATTTATACTAATCCTACACTAATCCCATATTCCTACCACATCCTCACCTGTCCTTATATTCCCCTACCACCTACCTATACTAGGGGCAATTTATAATGGCCAATTTACCTATCAACCTGCAAGTCTTTTGGCTGTGGGAGGAAACCGGAGTACCCGGAGGAAACCCACGCAGACACAGGGAGAACTTGCAAACTCCACACGGGCAGTACCCAGAATTGAACCCGGGTCACTGGAGCTGTGAGGCTGCGGTGCTAACCACTGCGCCACTGTTCATCACTTTCCAATTATAAGGCAAAGAAATGAGCATACCAGGTTTTCTTAAATTTCACTTTTCTTCTTTAAACCTATTAAACTTGTAAGAACATAAGAAATAGGAGCAGGAGTAGGACATTTGGCCCCTCACACCTGCCCCACCATTCAATAAGATCATGGCTGATCTGCCCCAGACCTCGACTCCTTTCGTGCCAGCTCCTCATAACCCTCAACTTCCCAATATTTCAAATATCTATCTACGTCGTCTTTAAATGCTTTTAGTGATCTAGCCTCCACAACTCTCGGGTAGAGAATTTCAGACATTCTCTGAGAGAAGAAAATCCTTCGCATCTCAGTTTTAAATGAGTGACCCCTTATTCTGTAACTATGTTCCTGAGTTCAAGATACCCCCACTAGTGGAAACATCTTCTCGACATCTACCCTGTCGAGCCCCCTCAGAATCTTGTACGTTTCAATAACATCACCCCTCATTCTTCTAAACTCTAATGAATAAAGGCCTAACCTGTTTAGCTGTTCTTAAGTCAACCCCTTCATCCCAGGAATCAGTTCAGGAATCTGAACTGCCTCCAATGCCAGTATTTCCTTTCTTAAATACGGGGACCAAAACTGTACACAGTACTCCAGGTGTGGCTTTACCGACACCCTGTACAGTTGTAACAAGACTTCCCTATTTTTAAACTCCAACCCCTTAGCAATTAAGGCCAAAATTCCATTTGCCGCCTTAATTACTTTCTGCACCTGCATGCTAACTGTGTTTCAAGCACAAGAACACCCAGATCACAACTTTTTTGGAGTCTCTCTTTATTTAAATAATGTGCCTTTTGATTCTTCCAACCAAAGTGCATGACCTCACATTTTCCCACATTAAACTGCATCTGCCAAGTTTTTTCCCACTCACTCAACCTAGCTAATTTACTTAAATTTAAACTCTAATTTGGTTAATGCTTAGGGATACATGTCATGCCCTACTATGGCATGCACACGCGATACACACATGCTAACAGAAAAGAGCAGAAAGTAGAGAAGTTTGAGGCAGTCTCTGAAGAGGGTTTCTTGTTACTGCTGCTGTGTCCCCAGCTTGCCATAGAGTGTTTGTTTGTAGGTAGACTTGCTTTTTGTATTCTTAAGCCTTTTTCACTGTGGGAGACTTTTCTCTCTGGGGGTTCATATGTCTTCAGTGGTTTTCAGTTCTGTGAGAGAGATGTTTGCAGTCCAGGAGCAAACCGCTTGCTCAGTTTTAACCCTGTAGCCAGTTCAAATTCAAGAAACTCCCAACAGTCAGCCAGTTATGTGACTAAACTGCTCTGACCACGTCTGTTGGTGTACATAGAACATAGAACATAGAACATACAGCACAGAACAGGCCCTTCGGCCCACAATGTTGTGCCGATCCTTTGTCCTCTGTCAAGGACAATTTAATCTATACCCCATCATTCTCCTTTATCCATATACCTATCCAAAAGCCTTTTGAAAGTCCCTAAAGTTTCTGACTCAACAACTTCCCCGGGCAAGGCATTCCATGCCTCGACCACTCTCTGGGTAAAGAACCTTCCCCTGACATCCCCCTTATATCTCCCACCCTTCACCTTAAATTTATGACCCCTTGTAACGCTTTGCTCCACCCGGGGAAAAAGTTTCTGACTGTCTACCCTATCTATTCCCCTGATCATCTTATAAACCTCTATCATGTCACCCCTCATCCTTCTCCGTTCTAATGAGAAGAGGCCTAGAATGTTCAGCCTTTCCTCGTAAGACTTATTCTCCATTCCAGGCAACATCCTGGTAAATCTCCTCTGCACCCTCTCCAAGGCTTCCACATCCTTCCTAAAATGAGGCGACCAGAACTGCACACAGTACTCCAAATGAGGCCTTACCAAGGTCCTGTACAGCTGCATCATCACCTCACGGCTCTTAAATTCAATCCCTCTGCTAATGAACGCTAACACCCCATATGCCTTCTTCACAGCCCTATCCACTTGAGTTGCAACTTTCAATGATCTATGCACATAGACCCCAAGGTCTCTCTGCTCCTCCACATGCCCAAGAACCCTACCGTTAACCCAGTATTTTGCATTCATGTTTGTCCTTCCAAAATGGACGACCTCACACTTTTCAGGGTTAAACTCCATCTGCCACTTTTCAGCCCAGCACTGCAACCTATCCAAGTCCCTTTGCAGACGACAATAGCCCTCCTCGGTATCCACAACTCCACCAACCTTTGTATCATCTGCAAATTTACTGACCCACCCTTCGACTTCCTCATCCAAGTCGTTAATAAAAATCACAAACAGGAGAGGACCCAGAACTGATCCCTGCGGCACGCCACTGGTAACTGGGCTCCAGGCTGAGTATTTACCATCTAAGACCACTCTCTGCCTTCTATCAGTTAGCCAATTCTTAATCCAACTGGCCACATTCCCCACTATCCCATGCCTCCTGACTTTCTCCATAAGTCTACCATGGGGGACCTTATCAAATGCCTTACTAAAATCCATGTACACCACATCCACTGGTTTACCCTCATCCACTTGCTTGGTCACCTGCTCAAAGAATTCAATCAGGCTTGTGAGGCAAGACCTACCCCTCACAAAACCGTGCTGACTGTCCCGAATTCGGCCATCTTAATAGTTAACCTGGAATGCTTCAACGTCTGGAAATCAAAAGTCCATTGTGGAGTAAATTGGAAGAGGGAATAGCCTCATTGTCCTTTGAAGTACTATCTGTTATGCTAATGTGTCTCTGCAGCCAAGGTCTCCAATTTTTAAAGCAAGTTTTGTCTTCAACAACAGCAGTTTAAAATCAATGTTTATGTGGCAAAATTAATTTTCCTCATGCTTGGCAGGTGGGGGACTTGCCTGACACCTCCACACCCAGGGGAGTGAAATGCGATTTGTAAAGAAAAGGCACATTTCATTACAGGGTTTGAGAGAAATATAAGATAGAGAGAGAAAAACCATGCATTTCTCTCACTCATTTCCACTCATTCATCAGTCTTCAAGCTTATTAAAATGGTCTTTATTGGGTGCCAATGCTGCTTTGATTTTCCCTTTTTTTTTCTCAGGAGAGTTAGTGGTGGGAGGGTCTTTCCTGAACGCAGACATGCAAAGACTTTTGACTTCAGCGGTGGTTCCCTTTTCCTCCGACTGGGGGAGGATTCTTTGTTACTCTCCCCTTTGTTCTCTGGGACACTCCTACCTGCAGGTATTTGTGCAGACTTGACTGTGCACTCCTGTGACACTTCGACTAGGTTTCTGTGCCCCCCAGAAGACTCTTTGTCTCGAGTCTACAGGATTCTTAAGGGGGAGGGGGAGCAGCCAGAGGTCATGGTACATATAGGTACCAATGACATAGCTAGGAAAAGTGATGAGGACCTGAAAAGCGAATATAGGGAGTTAGGTTGGAAGCTGAAAGGCAGGACGAGCAGAGTAGTAATCTCAGGATTGTTACCGGTGCCACGTGCTAGTGAGGCTAGAAACAGGGAGCGAGTGCAGCTGAACACGTGGCTACAGAACTGGTGTAGGAGGGAGGGATTCAGATATGTAGATCATTGGGATACCTTCTGGGGAAGGTGGGACCTGTACAAGAAGGATGGGTTACATCTGAACTGGAGGGGCACCAATATCCTGGGCGGGAGGTTTGCTAGAGCTCTTCGGGAGAGTTTAAACTAGTTTGGCAGGGGGATGGGAACCGGAGC
The DNA here is from genome assembly GCF_036365525.1 of Heterodontus francisci. Classification (NCBI taxonomy): domain Eukaryota; kingdom Metazoa; phylum Chordata; class Chondrichthyes; order Heterodontiformes; family Heterodontidae; genus Heterodontus; species Heterodontus francisci. The sequence continues at coordinate 68,180,078 of NC_090382.1, forward strand.
TACGGATCAGTGGATGGGTAGCTGTTGAACAGGCAGATACCAAGTGCAGACCGTATGTGAGGAAGGTTAGACAATTGACACGACAAAGTTGCAGCCAGTATGATGGGTTGAAGTGTGTCTATTTTAACGCAAGAAGTGTCAGGAATAAGGGTGATGAACTTGGAGAATGGATCAGTACCTGGAGCTACGGTGTTATGGCCATTACGGAGACGTGGATATCACAGGGGCAGGAATGGATGTTGGATGTTCCGGGGTTTAGATGTTTCAAAAGGAATAGGGAGGGAGGTAAAAGAGGTGGGGGAGTGACATTGCTAATCAGGGATAGTATCACAGCTGCAGAAAGGGAGGTCGTCGAGGAGGGTTTGTCTACTGAGTCATTATGGGTGGAAGTCAGAAACAGGAAAGGAGCAGTCACTTGGTTGGGAGTTTACTATAGACCCCCCAATAGCAACAGAGACATGGAGGAACAGATTGGGAGGCAGATTTTGGAAAGGTGCAGAAGTAACAGGGTTGTTGTCATGGGTGACTTCAACTTCCCTAATATTGATTGGAACCTCCTTAGTGCAGATAGTTTGGATGGAGCAGTTTTTGTCAGGTGTGTCCAGGAAGGTTTCCTGACTCAATATGTAGATAGGCCGACTAGAGGGGAGACTATGTTGGACTTGGTGCTTGGCAACGGACCAGGCCAGGTGGCAGATCTCTCGGTGGGAGAGCATTTCGGTGATGGTGATCACAACTCCCTGACCTTTACTATAGTCATGGAGAGGGACAGGAGCAGACGGGATGGGAAAATATTTAATTGGGGGAGGGGGAATTACAATGCTATTAGGCAGGAACTGGGGAGCATAAACTGGGAACAGATGTTCTCGGAAATGCACGACAGAAATGTGGAGGTTGTTTAGGGAGCACTTGCTGCGATTGCTGGACAGATTTGTCCCGATGAGGCAAGGAAGGGATAGTAGGGTGAAGGAACCTTGGATGACGAGATGTGGAACAGCTAGTCAAGAGGAAGAAGGAAGCTTAATTAAGGTTGAGGAAGCAAGGATCAGACAGGGCTCCAGAGGGTTACAAGGTAGCCAGGAAGGAACTGAAGAATGGACTTAGGAGAGCTAGAAGGGGACATGAAAAAGTCTTGGCGGGGTAGGATTAAGGAAAATCCCAAGGCGTTCTACGCTTATGTGAGGAACAAGAGGATGGCCAGAGTGAGGGTAGGGCCGATCAGGGATAGTGGAGGGAACTTGTGCCTGGAGTCGGAGGAGGTAGGGGAGGTCCTAAATGAATACTTTGTTTCAGTATTCACTAGTGAGAGGGACCTGGTCGTTTGTGAGGACCACGTGGAACAGGCTGATATGCTCGAACAGGTTGAGGTTAAGAGGGAGGATGTGCTGGAAATTTTGAATGATATGAGGACAGATAAGTCCCCGGGGCCAGACAGGATGTACCCAAGGATATTACGGGAAGCGAGGGAAGAGATTGCTGCGCCTTTGGTGATGATCTTTGCGTCCTCACTGTCCACTGGAGTAGTACCGGATGATTGGAGGGTGGCAAATGTTCCCTTGTTCAAGAAAGGGAATAGGGATAACCATGGGAATTATAGACCAGTCAGTCTTACGTCGGTAGTGGGCAAATTATTGGAGAGGATTCTGAGAGACAGGATTTATGATTATTTGGAAAAGCATGGTTTGATTAGAGACAGTCAGCATGGCTTTGTGAGGGGCAGGTCATGCCTCACAAGCCTTATTGAATTCTTTGAGGATGTGACAAAAAACATTGAAGGAAGAGCAGTGGATATGGTGTATATGGATTTTAGCAAGGCGTTTGATAGGTAGGCTCATTCAGAAAGTGAGGAGGCATGGGATACAGGGAAAGTTGGCTGTCTGGATACAAAATTGGCTGGCCCATAAAAGTCAGAGGGTGGTAGTCGATGGAAAGTATTCCGCATGGAGCTCTGTGACCAGTGGTATTCCGCAGATAGACTGGATAGCCAGAGACTTTTTCCAAGGGTGGCAAGGGCTATCACCAGGGGGCATACTTTTAAGGTGATTGGAGGAAGGTTTCGGTGCGATGTCAGAGGTAGGTTCGTTACACAGAGAGTGGTGGGTGTGTGGAATGCGCTGCCAGCGGTGGTGGTAGAAGCAGATACATTAGGGACATTTAAGTGACTCTTGGATAGGTACATGGATGATAGTGGAATGAAGGGTAGGTAGTTAGTTTAATCTTAGAGTAGGTTAAAGGTTCGGCACAACATTGTGGGCCGAAGGGCCTGTGCTGTGCTGTTCTATGTTCTATGAGACCGTCTCCTGCCACTGCCCTGCGCCTCTGACTTCCTTTCACTACTGGGGGGGTGGAGGCGGGGGGCAGGCTACCACCTTCACCCTGCCAGATTACCTCGGAGCAGGTCAACCCCGTCCACAAGCAAACTGGAGACAATCCCAATGGTCACCGGTCCCAAAACTAGGTTGCACTCCAGTTGCTTTCAGTGTCCAAGTACAGACATCCACTCCCCTCCAATACCATTCACCACATGGTGTCCACTGCACTCTCTGGGGGAAAGGTCAGGCCTTTTCCAGTAAATGGGATCTAGTGGCCCCTGTGTCCCTGAGAATCACTATGGGCTTGCTTGCCGCACTCGAGGGGTATGGGGTTACTTTCCCTTCAAACACAAAACCCTGATAACCTCCAGAAATCCTATTACCTTTTCCTGCACTGGCCGTAGTAAGCTTCCTGGGTTGCACTCTTACTGCAGTTAAAGCCACAGCTTGTTCTGTTTTCTCCATCAGGGTCCCTGTCTTCACTTGGCAGGTGTGCCCTGATTAACCATACCTGTTTTCCCTTCAGTTTCCAGCAGTCAGCTTTTAAATGCCCTGCTTTATTACAACCGCAGCACACAGGTCTTTGGATCTCACTCTTATTCACAGGACCTTCCTTTTTGGATGGAGGAGCGCCCCTAGTGTGTCCTGCTTTCCTTTCTCTCCTGGCTGGGCTCCTATCACCTTCCCACCCTTTGTCCTTTTCAGATTTGTGGGGGTGATTAGTAAAGGTTCACCTCCGGCAAACCGACTTATAAATTAAAGCAAATTCATTGGCCAGAACGGCCGCTAGTGGGGCTTCCTAAACCCCGCTACTTCTCTACATGGGTCTTTATTGAGAGTGGGAGAGAGTTTTTAAACTCCCCTAAAAGAATTACTTCTTGGAGAGTCTCATAGCTGAGCTGTATTTTTAGGGCCCTCAGCCAACTCAGCTGCTTATTTCTTTCAAACTCCAGATAAGTTTAATTAGCTTGCTTTTGAGGTTCTAAACTTGGCGGTAGGCTTCGGGTGCTAATTCATATGCCCTGAGGATAGCATTTTTGGTCAGTTCATAATTCGATGAATTTTCATCGGGCAACAAGGAATAAACGTCATGGGCTTTTCCGGTTAGTTTGCTTTGCAAAAAGAGAGACCCGGTCTCAGCGGCTATTTTAGTTGCTTTGCCAGTTTCTCGAAAGACGCAAAAATCTTCTACGTCTTCCTCATTGAATTTTGGAATTGAGCGAGTTTTAGCAATCTTGTACCTAGCCCTGAATTATGCTCCTCCATATTGGCCATGCCTTTACTGGGGTTACTCTGTTGCTCCTAGTTAACTCAAGCCTCTTTAGCTCTTTTCGGATTCTTTCTGGAATATGCTTTCTCATTTTTTATTTTTTCTCGCCCTCTCCCCCCCCCTCGCCCTCTCCCCCCCCCTCGCCCTCTCCCCCCCCTCGCCCTCCTCCCCCCCCTCGCCCTCTCCCCCCTCGCCCTCTCCCCCCCTCGCCCTCTCCCCCCCTCGCCCTCTCCCCCCCCTCGCCCTCTCCCCCCCTCGCCCTCTCCCCCCCTCGCCCTCTCCCCCCTCGCCCTCTCCCCCCCTCGCCCTCTCCCCCCCTCGCCCTCTCCCCCCCTCGCCCTCTCCCCCCCTCGCCCTCTTCCCCCCCTCGCCTCTTCCCCCCCTCGCCCTCTTCCCCCCCTCGCCCTCTTCCCCCCCTCGCCCTCTTCCCCCCCTCGCCCTCTTCCCCCCCTCGCCCTCTTCCCCCCCTCGCCCTCTTCCCCCCCTCGCCCTCTCCCCCCCTCGCCCCTCTCCCCCCCTCGCCCTCTCCCCCCCTCGCCCTCTCCCCCCCTCGCCCTCTCCCCCCCTCGCCCTCTCCCCCCCTCGCCCTCTCCCCCCCTCGCCCTCTCCCCCCCTCGCCCTCTCCCCCCCTCGCCCTCTCCCCCCCTCGCCCTCTCCCCCCCTCGCCCTCTCCCCCCCTCGCCCTCTCCCCCCCTCGCCCTCTCCCCCCTCGCCCTCTCCCCCCTCGCCCTCTCCCCCCCTCGCCCTCTCCCCCCCTCGCCCTCTCCCCCCCTCGCCCTCTCCCCCCTCGCCCTCTCCCCCCCCTCGCCCTCTCCCCCCCTCGCCCTCTCCCCCCCTCGCCCTCTCCCCCCCTCGCCCTCTCCCCCCCTCGCCCTCTCCCCCCCTCGCCCTCTCCCCCCTCGCCCTCTCCCCCCCTCGCCCTCTCCCCCCCTCGCCCTCTCCCCCCCTCGCCCTCTCCCCCCCTCGCCCTCTCCCCCCCTCGCCCTCCTCCCCCCCTCGCCCTCTCCCCCCCTCGCCCTCTCCCCCCCTCGCCCTCTCCCCCCCTCGCCCTCTCCCCCCCTCGCCCTCTCCCCCCCTCGCCCTCTCCCCCCCTCGCCCTCTCCCCCCCTCGCCCTCTCCCCCCCTCGCCCTCTCCCCCCTCGCCCTCTCCCCCCCTCGCCCTCCCCCCCCTCGCCCTCTCCCCCCCTCGCCCTCTCCCCCCTCGCCCTCTCCCCCCCCTCGCCCTCTCCCCCCCTCGCCCTCTCCCCCCCTCGCCCTCTTCCCCCCCTCGCCCTCTCCCCCCTCGCCCTCTCCCCCCCTCGCCCTCTCCCCCCCTCGCCCTCTCCCCCCCCTCGCCCTCTCCCCCCCTCGCCCTCTCCCCCCCTCGCCCTCTCCCCCCCTCGCCCTCTCCCCCCCCTCGCCCTCTCCCCCCCTCGCCCTCTCCCCCCTCGCCCTCTCCCCCCTCGCCCTCTCCCCCCCTCGCCCTCTCCCCCCCTCGCCCTCTCCCCCCCTCGCCCTCTCCCCCCCTCGCCCTCTCCCCCCCTCGCCCTCTCCCCCCCTCGCCCTCTCCCCCCCTCGCCCTCTCCCCCCCTCGCCCTCTCCCCCCTCGCCCTCTCCCCCCTCGCCCTCTCCCCCCCTCGCCCTCTCCCCCCCTCGCCCTCTCCCCTCCCCTCCCCCTCGCCCTCTCCCCCCCTCGCCCTCTCCCCCCCTCGCCCTCTCCCCCTCGCCTCTCCCCCCTCGCCCTCTCCCCCCCTCGCCCTCTCCCCCCCTCGCCCTCTCCCCCCCTCGCCCTCTCCCCCCCTCGCCCTCTCCCCCCCTCGCCCCCTCCCCCCCTCGCCCCTCCCCCCCTCCCCCCTCCCCCCCCCCCCTCCCCCCTCCCCCCCTCCCCCCCTCCCCCCCTCCCCCCTCCCCCCCTCCCCCCCTCCCCCCTCCCCCCCTCCCCCCTCCCCCCCTCCCCCCCTCCCCCCTCCCCCCCTCGCCCCCTCCCCCCCTCCCCCCCTCCCCCCTCCCCCCCTCCCCCCCCTCCCCCCCCCCTCGCCCCCTCCCCCCTCGCCCCCTCCCCCTCCCCCCCTCGCCCCCTCCCCCCCTCGCCCCCTCCCCCCCTCGCCCCCTCCCCCCCTCGCCCCCTCCCCCTCCCCCTCCCCCCTCCCCCCCTCCCCCCCTCCCCCCCTCCCCCCCTCCCCCCCTCCCCCCCTCCCCCCCTCCCCCCCTCCCCCCTCCCCCCTCCCCCCCTCCCCCCCTCCCCCCCTCGCCCCTCCCCCCCTCGCCCCCTCGCCCCCTCCCCCCCTCGCCCCCTCCCCCCTCGCCCCCTCCCCCCCCTCGCCCCCTCCCCCCCTCGCCCCCTCCCCCCTCGCCCCTCCCCCCTCGCCCCTCCCCCCCTCGCCCCCTCCCCCCCTCGCCCCTCCCCCCTCGCCCTCCCCCCTCGCCCCCTCCCCCCTCGCCCCCCTCCCCCCCTCGCCCCCCTCCCCCCCA